>NC_143159.1:10186292-10467761 GCF_041381405.1 Jatropha curcas
ATATTTAAAGAGATCTCCAACTAATTTCAGAATAAAATTAAAGATTGAATTAACAGTAATCATCATTAATAATAAATAAATTAAATTGTATGTATGAACATATTATCATTTTATTTTAAAAGTGAAACAAAAAAACTTAAAGTAATTAAGGTCAAGAGTTTTATTTTCTCACCTGACGTCTACGCACGCATGTAAGCTTGATACACCTAATAACATTTAATAAAATTAAATTATTTTTTCTAATTTTTGATAAAAGTAATAGTACGTGTTTATGCTTTGATGGCTATGACATTGAAATATGACAAGTCATACTCATAGGTACAACATTATATGCTTTCTTCCATTTTTAATAAAAAATTTCAACATTTGCTCTTACTTTTAAGGAAATTTAAGATACACACGATGATAGCTAAATCTTAGCTAAAAAATTTTTCTTGTCAACTATACAATAAACTAACGTAAAAATTTTTCTTGTCAACTATACAATAAACTCACACATTTCTTAAAAAGTGTAATAATATTATCCACCATTTGATTTCTTAAAATTTTACACAAGATATATACGTTACAATTTTAATAAAAAAAATATTTTTTATACGGCCGCATGAAGCTAGAAATCGGCTAATTATTATATATTCAAAAGAATGTTAACTAAACACAAAATTAAACATTTCTAAATTTCTTTTGTCAAGATTCAAGAATATGCCTCGTTAAAAAGTAAAGCTATCATTTGCAACAACCTTGATCTTCTGTGCCAAGTCTTACCCAACGGTTAAAGTCCTTTCGATCATTAAATATTACAAGTGGAGGCGTGTGAATATGGTTTCAATTTTGCGGGCACGAAAGGTAGGTTGATATGTGGAGTAAGATCATCTTTTTCATAATCTACAAATTCATATATATTTTTTTTAATTTTATTTTTTAAAAAATATTTCTGCAAAATAGTTTTTGAATTTTTTGATGTGTGGAATATTTAAGAAAATTAGTCAATAATAAATATTTTTAATCAAAAGTAAAATTATATTATTTCAAGAGGACATTTAATTACCGAAATTCAATTTTCCTTATAGAAAATCACTTTACTAGGAAAGTAAATTATTTAGAAAAACATTTAAGAATGTCGAATTATATATTTCAAGGAAAGTAATTTAGAAAATTATTGACTTATCATATTTTAGTCACAATAAAGATTTTTCATGGAGGTAAGTAATTAAGAATATTAATGTCATTTTATTTTTTTTATCATCTTAGTCTTTTATCGAAATTTAATTTTTGTACCATTTTAATATGGGAAAATATTTTTCCATACATATGGAGAAACAAGAATGTGGTTGCATATTCAATAATTGGATTTTCATGGAAATACAACACTTCTGTATCAACAAAAATCTCAATCTTATATTCGGGGGCGCTTCCAAAAAATTAAGTCAAGTAGATAAATTTTATTCTCAAATTTCCATATGATTGTCACGACCCAATTCCATGAGCCGGACCGGCACTAGGGCCCAGGTAAGCTTAAATCCTCCGAGGCCCGTAGTAAGCCTGAAACACTAAAGATTTACAATCTCAATATAATTTCAAATATTCAGCCCATATTACTAAAAAAATAAACCTCAAGATTTTATTACCTCTCGACCCAAATTTATCAGCTACAGCATCCCACAATTCGGGCCCAATTAATAATACACCACATTTTTAATATGGACTTACAATATTATATCGTCTATGTTAATACACGATTAAATGTAAGTAAATTCTACAACTGCGGAGTCACTAACTATTTAGTATACATAGTTTCTTATACATATAGTTACATAGCAAAATAATTATGAAACTCAGAAAACTTCTTTATAGTCCTGCAGTGAAGGAACATAGCTTAAACCGAATTAAAAAGAAACTTACTTCCTGAAAAATTAAACAAGACATGTGAGTTTTCTAAGGAGCAATAATTATTGCACAACACACGCAGTCACACAAATTTGTAAACATATCAATCTAGTCATCCGACTAGTTATATGCTCACGCAGCCAGTCACACAAATGGCACATCACCAGCACTCACAATCATTAACATCTTCATATAATCACATCACGTGGAAATTAGTCAGTGGAGTCACCGAAACCCGATGAGCCGTCCTCCCACATGGCCCATCCACTCACATGTGCACCAGGGAGCCAATCCCCCATTCTGGCTGACCGGTATAATCCTCACACTACCGGTCCTCTGATTATTTTTCCAGTCTCTCTCTCTCTCTCTCTCTCTCTCTCTCTCTCTCTCTCTCTCTCTCTCTCTCTCTCTCTCTTTTACCAACAGGCGGCATCCCAGTCGTCTCCCTCAAATTTAGATCATCAGGCGCACACAACAGGAGACCACCTTGCGGGCAGCGATCAAATCTAGATCATCAGGTGCGCCCAAAGAGACCAACCCGTGGTTTTCCATATCATACAGATCAGAACAGTAGGTGCACACGGGGGCGCCGATCTCCCATTTACTCGGCTAACAGAAATCAGAATCAGGATCCATATAACAGAATCAGTCTCACAAACCCATGGTGACCCACTTCATCCCAATTCCACACAAACAAAGCATAGCATTATCACAACACAATTATTAAAACATTGCAATCAAATGCAGACATATTGATCAGTTGAACATCGTAATGCAATGCACAATTAGACATCCATTCTCAAATGCAATTAAATAAGTAAATAAATACTATTAACAATAAACAACAACGATAAAATAAATGATAATAATAAACAATAACAATGAAAATAAATAAATAGTTAAATAATTAAATGAATAATAAAGATAATAAATAAATAATGAGAGCACTCTATTTATTATGTATTACGTTATAGAATTAATCTAAATAAACTTATTAATTATGTCATTAATTAAAACTAATCTAGGTTCTATTGAAATTTCGACAGCACCTCCCCTAAAAATTGGACTATCCACCTGTTTAGATATCACAATTTTATTATATATTTATCAATCAATACACACAGTCCATCCGTCGGGCAATCAATCAGCTTAATTCCCATCCTCCTTTCAAAACAACCATGTCAACACGAACCAATTAATTTACAAATTATAATAACCTCCAAGCATGTTCCAACGATATTATTAATTATTCTCTAACTAATTATCAAATAAATGTACAATTTATAAACAAAACTTGTATCAATAAGTTAAATTCAGTCATCCTCGTTTGATAGTTACCTAGCCTTTAAATATTATAAAACTCTTTATCAAACCTTCATTCTTCATCCTTGCTTAAAGGTGACAATCACATATTTATACCTTTATCATACTTTAAATTAGCCACTAAAAACAAATGCCTCAATTAGTACACCTACTAAGAAATCCAATTTACAACTCAAAATATACCAACTAACTAATTCTTAAAAAAGAATTAAATCTACTACTTCAAATATTCCATATTAAGCAATAATCCATATAAATGATTGAAAATAGCTGCTGCCACTACCAAAAGTTTCTCAATTCTCATCAAATTTAGTCATTAGAACCTCTACATCCACAAAAAGTTATGAAGAGCACATTTATTCCAACAATATAAACTTGGTTCAAGCAAAAATCTATGATTTTCTCTAACTAGAGGCTGCCATTATATCAAAGAAACCTTGAGTTAGTGATTAAACTCATACATCATATGCTACTTAACCCATTTCCCACCAAGAACTTAATTTATAAATTCGTTTGCATTATACCGCAATAATTGTTCAACCTAATTAGTTAAAATGGCATGCTGTCATTTCAGGTTTCTCAATTCTTTCGCCATTTCAGTTTATAGTCCAATTGAAATGGTACAATTAAGGTTTCCTTCGTAACATACCAAGAACTCAACCAACGACCAAAAGTACCTACTATCGTACTAACGAATCATCATTTCCTTACAAAAATTCATAATAGATTCAATAATCTAGCTATTCTATATATGAATTTAATTTATAGCTTCCATTTATATATATATATATATATATATCAAACTTTCCTAGTTAATCTTCATAACAGTAGCTAAGAATTTCCATTTCTATATCAACTCTCCTCTTCAGGATCAAAATTCATGAAATGTATTGAAAAGGGTTGAAAATAATTTACCCAACTCGTCGGAAATTCAAAAAGGAAGCAGATAGCGCGACTGTACCTATTGCGAGCAGCTCCTGGGTTTGCTGTGCCAGCTGGAACAGGAAGGGGAGAGTGAAGAAGAGACCGAAGCTTCTTCACCGACAAGAGAGGAATCGACGTCGTCGGAAAATCAAGCGGGAGGAGGCTCGACTCGATTTTCCGATCTAAGGATGTCGCGACTCTCCTGCACCTTCTGCGTACGCCAGAGATGAAAGAGGGATGAGGAGGGAGGCCGGAATCCGCTGCAGCGTGGAGGCGACGGCAAGGCGTGGCACTGGTCTCCAGTGATCGAAAAACGAGAAGGAGAGGGCAAGGTGAGGTCGACGCCGGAGGAAGAAGAAGAAAGGAGATAAAAAAAGGGAAAGAAAGGAGGTCGGTTTCTAGATCATTCCGGTTCGATTCGAACCAGTTTGGTCCAATTAAGTGATTCGACTCGGTTTACGAATTTTCACCTAGTTTTCGAAAAACTCAAATTGGTTTACGGGTCCGGTTAGGCAATAATAGAACACTAAGTGGTATAATCTCATTGGTTGAAATAAAAATTTAGTTTTAAATGAAAATTCTACGAAATTAAATTTTCGGGTCGTTTCAATAATAAATTTTATTTGACCAACTAATGTAGATTGTAAATTCTAAATAGCGTAATAACAATAATTGATTTTTTTTTTTAAAAAAATCATTACTAAAGTTTCAAATATATTGATATACTATTTTTCTTAAATTTATTTTTCAAATCTTATATAGTAAAATTCGTATTTATATAATTTTTTATTACTAATTGAAAGATAATTATTTAAAAAATAAAAAAAAAATTAAATTGATATGTTTAATGTGTAACTTGAAAAAAGTATGGAACAATTAATTTTAAAAAATGATAGAGAGATAGAATTAGAAGATGAAAATTTAGGTTGACAACAGAAAAATTATAAAAAAGGATGAAAATAATTTAAGCTTGTTAGAAAGCGGAAACATAAAGAAAATATTTAATTAGAGTTTTATATATTTAAAATATTAATATTTTTAGTTTTGGTTATTTTTTTATATTATAAAAATTTTGCCATAAATATTATAGGAAATAAAAACTTTTAAGTTCTGTGATTTTAGAGTTGAATCTAATGATAAGAATGGTAACAGAGCTAAAAAAGAAAGGGGATAAATTGACTTTTAATACTGAAAGAGAAAAATAAAAGGGGATTATAATAAGGTAATTAATAATAGTAATTTTTTTTTTTATTTCAGGATGGGCGCATGCCCCAGGGAAACCTTATGCTTGCTCAGCAGTCTCCCTTATAAATTAATTAAAGTTTGGCGGTCCAAACAAGCGTTCGCCCTCATACCCATTGGAGGAACCTTTATTTTGGAAATGCTGGCGAATGTTGTCTAAATCGTGCTCAGTCAGGATACTACTTAGCCCCTTAACCCTCACATTTCTTGCTTAGGATGAGAAGGCTCGATCCTCCTCAGCTTGGGAGATTGTCTTATATGGGACCCACACGCTTTGAATGAAGAAAAATAAAAGAGAAACACGAGTGTCCAGAAAAATAATGAGGAAATTATTTTGGGGTGTTTTTTGGAAACACGTTGAGTGCCACTATTTTTGTATTGCTCTTTGTGTACCTACTATTTTTAAATAGTGGAAGAATGATTCGGAGTTTGTCCTGTGGACGTAGCCTTAAACAGTTGAGGATGAACCACGTAAATTTCTGTGTGTCCCATTACTATTTTTCCGCTGCGTCAATTTTCTCTTAATTCTTTGTGAGGGCCCAACCAGTGGTATCAGAGATGAGACAAGTGGTACCTGAGGCCCAACAAGTGGTATTAGAGCTGATGCCCAACAACTAGTATCAGAGCTGAAGATTTCGGTAGGTCCAGCCAGTCAGATAGTGGTACCGGATCTGTGGATCTATTTTGAAAATAAATATACCACGATGAAAAGAAAATTATGACGAGTCCATTGATGCTATCTGCTCGGAAAGACGTTGCAGAATCGACTTAGTGATGAATAGTAAAATAGTAACTCAAAGTTGATGATGAACAGTACTAGCTGAGTCTGTTTCAAGTAAGCCCAGCACTATTCACGCATAGTACGATTCACATGTACAGTTACCATTCATGCATACAATTACTATTTGAGTATACTGTTACTATTCATGGTCACTATTTACGTATACTACTGTTCACGTATACGGTTTATGTTGGTGATGATTTTCTGCGCAAGTCAAAATGGACAAGCAAAATGATCAGTCTAAATGGCGGGAATTACCATATATGGAGAAATGAGAGATCTCCTTATGGCAATCAAAATGCATTTGTCTGTGTTTAGTTGAACTAAACCGGAATAGAAGACTGATGAGGAATGGGCTTTCAAGCATGCGTCCAAATCTCGGTTGATAGATTTGATGATGAAGGTTTCTGTAGCACCTTCAAAAATGGTCAGTGGAAGCTCACAAAAGGTTCATTTGTGGTAGCTAAAGACCGAAAGCTGTACGTGATGCATGCGAAACTCTCCTAAGACACTTTGAGTGTAACGGAGAATGACAGTACAGTTGAATTGTGGCATAAACGACTACGACACATGAATAAGAAAACTCTGACAAGAAAGAACGTACTACCTGGATTGGATGAAGTTCACCTAGACAAGTATCCTGATTGTATGGCGGGAAACCTAAATAGAGTAGCTTTCAAGATTACCCCTCCTTCTAGAATGAAGAATGTATTAAATCTGATTCATTCAGATTTGTGTGGACCATTGACAATGTCATATGGTGGAAATCGATATTTTGTGATATTTATCGATAACCATTCTAGAAAGATCTGGGTATACACATTGAAGTCTTCTAAACCTGGTTAAGAGACAGACAGGCAAGAATCTGAAGTGATAATTGTGGAGAATACACTGGGCCATTTGATGCTTTCTACAAAGAGCATGGCATTCGACATCAAACGACACCTCCCAAGACGCCGCAACTGAACAGTTTGGATAAAAGGATGAACAGAACTTTGATGAGAGAGTCAGATATTTACTCTCACATGCAAAGTTGTCTAAAATATTTGGGGTGAAGCGTTACTCGCAGCAGTTCGCCGTTCACTCTTTTTCCCTCTACAGTATGATACTCTAGAGAGAGTATGGTTAGGAAAGGATGTTTTCTATGATCATTTGTGAGTGTTTGGTTGCAAAACCTTCGTGCATATCCCGAAGGATGAATGGTCTAAGCTCGATGTCAAGACTAGACGGTGTGTATTCATTGGCTATGGCCAAGACCAATGCGGCTATAGGTTTTATGACCCAATCCAGAAGACAATTATAAGAATTCGTAATGCTGTATTTGTTGAAGATTAAACTATTGAAGATATTGAAGTAGAGTGCCAATAGATCTGATGAAGACTCAACAGACATACAGAGAGTCCCTCCAATAGAACGCAGACAAATTGGAGACGAAGAAAATGTTCCACAAGAACAAGTGCCAGAGTTAGAAAATTCAAAAGTTCCTAATCAGAATGAACCAGATGAAGATTATGGTGTTCATGTTCAACCACCAGCACCGAAAGGTTCTCAAACATTAAGAAGATCCAGTAGAGTCTGACAACCATCTACTAGATATCCAGTCAATGAGTATGTACTAACGACTGATGGGGGAGAACTTGAAAGCTTTGAAGAAGCTATGGAAAATGAACACAAGAGGAGCTAGATTGAAGCCATGCAAGATGAAATGAAGTCCTTGCATGAGGATGAAACATTTGAGCTGGTGAAGTTGCCTAAAGGCAAGAAAGCTTTGAAAAATAACTGGGTGTTTAGGATCAAGCAGGAAGAACATAGCTCCCAACCACGATTCAAAGCTAGACTGGTTGTGAAAGGATTCTATTAAAGAAAGGGTATTGATTTTGATCTTTTCACCAGTTGTGAAAATGACATCCATTCGAACAATGCTCAGAACGACCGCCAGTTTTGAACTGGAAATCGAGCAAATGGATAGAAAGACTACCTTCCTACATGGAGATTTGGAAGAAGAAATATACATGGAGCTGCTAAAGGGTTTTGTAGAAAAAGAGGATTGTGTTTGCAAACTGAAGAAGAGCCTGTATGGCTTGAAGTAGGCACTAAGACAGTGGTACAAGAAGTTTGAGTCTGTTATGAGGGAGCAAGGCTATAGAAAGACTACTTCAGATCATTGTGTTTCTATTCTCTGATGATGACTACATTTTTTTTGCTCTATGTGGTTAATATGTTGATTGTTGATCAGAATTCTAGCTTGAAGAAACAGCTAAGTAAGTCTTTTACTATGAAAGACTTGGGACCAGCAAAGCAAATTCTTGGCATGAAGATCGAAGAGCCAAGAAATTATGGTTGTCACAGGAGAAGTACATTGAGAAAGTACTTCAAAGGTTTAGAATGGAAAACGCTAAAGCGATTAGTTTGTCCTCTTACTAATCACTTTAAATTGAGTTCTAAACAGTGCCCTTCTACGAATGGAGAGAAGGAAGAAATGAAAAGATTCCATATGCTTCAGCAGTTGGAAACTTGATGTATGTCATGGTTTGTACACGGCCAGATATTGCTCACTCAGTTGGAGTAGTGAGTCAGTTTCTTTCAAATCCTGGAAAGGAACATTGGACTGCAATAAAATGGATTTTCAGGATATCCAATCATATTTGCAGGGGGAGCTCTATCGTGGCAGTTAAGATTACAGAAGTGTATTGCTCTGTCAAAAACTGAGGCAAAAAGGAGAAGTCCGAGCTGTGTGTCGAAGCAGCAGGAATGGAGAGTCCCACTATGTCGTCGGGAGGGGGAGAATTATTGTGGGTCCCTCCGACATATCGGACCCAAACGCTTTGAATGAAGAAAAAAAAAAGAGGAAAATGTGTGTACAGTACACACGTTTTCTTTGAAAAAAATCGGTGGACGCGTTATTAACACGCCCTCCTCTCCTATAAACAGAATGAATTGCAGCTCACAAAAAACACAACAGAAGAAGAAGAAAAAATGTAGAGAGAGAGTTATCTAGTTTTAGGGAGGGTTTCCTAAAACTAGGGGAGAGAAAAATAGTGAGAAAATTATTTTGGGGTGTTTTTGGAAAACACTTTGAGTGCCACTATTTTTGTATTACTCTTTATGTACCTACTATTTTTAAACAGTGGAAGAATGATTCGGAGTTTGTCCTGTGGACGTAGCCTTAAATAGTTGAGGGTGAACCACATAAATTTCTGTATGTCCCATTTCTATTTTTCTGCTGCTCAATTTTCTCTTGATTCTTTGTGAGGGCCTAACGAGTGGTATCAGAGCTGAGGTAAGTGGTACCTGAGGCCCAACAAGTGGTACCTGAGGCCCAACAAGTGGTATCAAAGCTGATGCCCAACAAGTGGTATCAGAGCTGATGCCCAACATGTCTTGGGGTCAGTTCATCTCGTAAATAAGGGTGAGCAGGTACAACTCTAGCCTAAGAGCCTGAGATTGCGCCACTACTTCAGGCCAGGATTGGTAGACCTTGAGATCTCTTTCAGATCAGACCAACCTCACTGTCAGTGTTAGACTCTGATTCCTTTACCCTCAAAAGGCGATTTTTCCCCTCCGATTCCAACCGACTGTACCCATGACTAGAAGACTTGGAGGATTCATGCATAAGGGCTTTTCCCTTGGACTGATGACAAGAACTCATGATAGCAGGAAAGGAAAAACAGAAAGAAAGCATAGAAAATGTGCTACAAGTTACCTGAAGTAAGGGAGCAGTTGTCGAGATAAAGCAAAAATGCAAGAATGTAGGAGAATGCAGGAAGAATCACAAAAGTCCCAAAATGAGAAGAAAACAGCCTTTATATAGTGAAGATGTGATTCACGAACCATCACCGGAAACTGAAAAGCCACAGCAGTTGAAGAGTCCCCTGTTTGAAGTTTAAATATCGCCATTAAGGGGACGGTTAAGACATATCAATCACCCCTAATAGCTGGCATCTCTATAAATGGGCCTAAGCCAGCTTCAAAGTCTAACGAGCCAGAAATGGGCCTAAACCACTCTGAAGCCCATTTTACGCAGCCGATACGAGCCGTCACTCTCTTCTAGGCAAAGTAGTAATTTATCCACAAGCGGACGCTCAGTACACGAAGGGTTCGGATAAGCCAAGCATCCACGTTGGAATACTTAAGCTCCTTGGAAAATCCCAAGGAACTGCTCATTAGGCTGGGTCTTCCAAATCCATATTAATATCAAAACTTTGCAAAAGCTTAACTAAATAAAAGCAGCTATTAAGCAGTCATGAGAGAAGACCAGCTCCGACATAAATGTCTTCAGACTTGTGGGGGGACATCTGATAGACACCGACTCTGTTTGGACACTAGAGAAATAGTGTACAGATAAAGGGTCAACAGAAATAAGAAGATTTAGGCTTAATATTAGAAAATAATGCTTCTAATATCTCTCCCTAAAATCCCTCATGAAACCAACCTTATCTGATACTCTACGTATAAGACAAAACCCTATATAGACAAAGGGTTAATGATCATTTCTCTCTCAATACAATTTTAGCAATTTCCTTATCCCTATGAACATAATATTTTGAGGCTATCAATTATATTTGTAAGATAATATTTTAAAATTATATATTATCTAGCCATGTACTCGCCCGATGCACAAATTATATAATTTTTATTTTTTAATTGATTTGAATAGATAAATTATAAAAAAATTATTGTGATTTATATTGCATTGTTTTAATTTAAATAATTTGCTTATATATTTTTTTGATTAAATGATGAAAGGTGACATTATATACTCCTTTTGAAATTTTTAAATAATAAACTGAAATATTTATTAACACAATTAATTATTGTAATTCAAATTATATAGTTAAGTAATTAATTAGTTTTTCTCTTTGAATTCTCATATATTCAAAATTTCTATAATTAAATGAGATATATTTTAATTCTATTTGTTACTGTAACTACGTTATTTAATTAATATTTAACAACTATAACTATATTATAACTCTATTTGATTTTTGTTATTTTTTATAGAAAAAACTATTTATTAAATGTTAAAATATTAATTAAGGTAAAAATTATCTTATTAGAATTTTTTAATTTATAACTTCATTATTTAATAAAAAAATTTAACTTTTATTAAATGCAAAAAAAGATTAATCATAATGAAAAATAAAATATCACATCATCACTTCTATATTTTAATATGTTACCACATAAGCATTTATGCTTTAGAAATTCTATAAATAGATAGATAAATATAGATTTTCATGTTGTTCTCAAAATAAAATTGATTTTTTTCCTCTCTCTAAAAAAAAAAAATAATATTGATTTTTTTTGGATATCCATGTCTCCCTGACATCACATAGATAAATAATATAGATAAATATCCATGTCTCTCTAAAAAAAACAGGGGAGAATGCATTCTCCACATTTTCACCTCCTTAATTTTCCCTACTCCCAGACAGCCTGTTTTGCATGTAGCAGTACTTATCATTTTCATCCAGGTAAAACATATTAAAAATTGTCTATAATCACATAGAAATGACAAATAATATATTAATAATAAAAAAGAAATTATTAAGATAAAAATAATACATCCTGTACTTACTACTACAGTGGTAGGGTAGCAAATCTAGCTGTGGTCAAGAAAGAACATATGGTTTGTAAATCAAATAGAAAAGGAAAAATGATCATCATAGTTTATATTCCTGAATAAAAAAATAAAAAAAAATAATAATTGCAGCCTAACCCAGTAAACCTAAGCAAAAAATCTTCTTTCCCTTGACAGGAATCAGTATTAGGAAGATGAGAATAATAGAACCAAAAGAAATTAATTAGCATCAAATGGTGCATTATACTCTCAAATAATTTAATGAGTTCCTGGAATTAGCTACCCCTACCCCTGTACGCTTTATGCTTCTCCTACATGAATGCTTAAACCTTCGCGTCGTGTTCACTCGATTCTGATAAACTACTGTGTTTCTGTTGTCTGCTTGTAGGTAGTGCAATGCTCCACCGCTCTTTTCCTCCTGGCTTGGATGAGGCATTGCCATACCAAATCATTCCAACTACAGCTATGACCATACCCAAAACTACCTGTAAATTAAGGCCTTCTCTCCCAAAGAAGAAGAACCCCAATATCAATACAAGGATCGTCTTCATATGCCCGAGCACTTGAAACGACACAGCAGTGAATCTGCCAATGCATATGAATTGACTGAGATTGGTCCCTACTGCAATGGTGCAAGATAGAATGATAAACATCTGTGGAGACCAAGATGGAGAGAGAATTGTAAGGATTAATTTAGAGTACGTAGCGAAAAGAAAGTTTATTCATTTATGCAAGCAAATACATGCCATTGAATTAGCTGCACTATTCAGAACTTCGAGACACAAAAACCAAAAAAGCAAATCCAATTACGGGGTCAAATCTAAACAAGACATGTGATGAAGCAGTATTCATTTGCATATTTATTGTTATTCATATACCGTTTTTTGACTTGCACATAGTTGCATGCCATATATTATTTGATTTGTTTGTGTTCCGAGATTTCACTGGAAAAGTAGGGTGACGACACTAATGCCTTACTCTTTAAGAGCATGGCATAAGACTAGAGGACATTTAGAGTTAGTGTAAACCAGGATTGCGCTTCCCCCCATTTAAAAAAAAAAAAAAAAGAAAAAAGAAACTATTTGACTTGCTTGTAGTTTTAGAAAAACTTGCTTTGTAGGTGGGAATGCATATTATTTGCCCCTTAAATGGTATGAAATCAGCACCAAAAACTAGTGATTTTAGGAAGTATACTAGATTGCAGAATCGAATTGGTTTCCCAAATTTGAAGTTCTGGTCAAGCCAAATCACTTCCCGCAAGAAAGCTTATGTTTTAACTGGCCTAAATACCAATGTGATCATGCATATACATGCATTTGGAGATCAACTGCATGAGGAGAAGGGAACCATATCCATTCCCAAGTAGAAGTAAATGTACACCTACTTACATACTCGCATCATCCAGAATAAGCAAGTGATCACAATTCAATACAGCAATAAGAATGTCCAGGTATGTACAAATTAAAGCTAAACTGTGAACATAAGAACTAAGATGTGCAAAACTAAATTCCACAAAACTAAACGAAAGTCAAATGTATGGATAACTCACCACTGAGGTTATATTATAGTTGTAAGTATAGACTCTCCTGTTTGTCAACCAGTAATCCAAAAAGGGGCCTACTAACAGCAGTGTTGCAGCTTGGGCTGGAGCAGTATGACCAAGTAGATTGAAAGAACTAAGTGAATACTTCCTTTGAAGGTAATGTACATACTGCAAATTAAGAATTCAACATAGTTGTAAGATGAGCCATTCCTGAATAGCTAAGATAGAATTTTAGATACTTGCGATTAACAATGCACAGACCTCATTAAGATTAGAATAGAATACCATACTGCCTTTATAGATAAATTGAGGCATGTACATAAACAAGTGTAGGTATGCACAATACAAGACAACTAATTGCTCATGTTTTGTGAAATGGAAAGGAAAACTTACATACTGTTGCAGAGAGGTGCTCCAGACGGCAACAAAAGCCGCGATGCAGCCTTTAGCATTGACACTGACATCTGTGACAGTGCAGACAGCAACACCCAAGAGAACAACTGCTATGCTCAGCTTTGTGTCTCGTGAGTACCGAATCTTGTCAAACAACACTTCCAAAAGGCAGGACACAGGAATCATACTCAGCTTTGCAACCTGACAGTTAAATGGAACAAAATGTAATGAATTTATTGCAAGAAATAACTAGCCACCCACCAAAACAAAGATTATACCTGATAAAATCCCACTGAATTCCACATTAGACTAACATTCATTCCAACAATTGAGAAGTTTGCAAAGAAGACAAATTTTAAAAGCTCTGAGAAAGGTAGATGAGAGGCTTGGATGTATCCCAGCCATCTTAGAACAAAAGCCAATAAGGTCGTGGTAGTAAAATGCAAGCCGGTCAGTGTTGTAGCTGCAGAAAATCATAAGCAATAAAGATGTGGAAAAACATATGATAAGCAGGATACTAAAAATTTTACAATAAGAAAGCTGGATGCCAAAAACCATTTTTCCCTTTAACTTATTGGTTGCAATGGGGAATATCACCATCACAACCACAACAAGTCCAACCATTATCTTAGCTGCTTTAATGTCACTTTTATATATGAAAAAGGATATAATTAAGGGAGAGGAAACTAAAACACATGGGCTATAAGGTTTCTACTGATTAAAAGGGGAAAACAGAAAAATGAAAAATGAAAACAAAGAGATTGAACAAAATCACTTAATCCAACTAAACTAAAGCCTTCTTATTTTGTCCTCACAAATTCACTCAAAATCCTCAGTTCCAGATGGTCCTATAAATAAATCAAAACTGTTCACTGAAGGTATAAGCTCGGTTCGGCCAATAGATCAACTGAACTTGGCTTAGTTTGTAAGTCAAACAAGCCAAATCGAAAGCTTATTAGTCATCTGGATAGGGGGAAGAAAAAAAAAAAAAAAAGAAAAAAGAAAGCCGAATTACAGAATTTACAAGTCAAGGTTGCATGTTGTAATCAATGTATCCTTTGATCTTATCAACCTAGGAGAACTACCACTATAGAGAAGATATTTTACCACACCCATTCCACCAAAGAAGCCAAACATCAACAACTGTATGATTTCAGCTACTCCATGACATACCATTCTTAGATGTATTAATCTGTAAGCCAAACACTCTTGAATATCAACAACAAGACTAGCACATTAAGAAAACTATTCATCCTATTGGACAATGAGAATGTTTTTAACAAACTGCAAATGGGAGATATAGCTTTATCATTTCCAACTTCAATATCCAGAACTGGACTAACCATAACATAAATTAAAGGAGATCCCCTTAAGTGTCCCTTGAAGCTGCAACCCGTGACAAATAACGAACCAGATGGATGCTTGTTGTCCCAACCATTCTTGTCAGCCTAATCCAGATAAAGAAGAATGGATAAATCCTAACAAAGTTTTTGTGTCGTTGATTCCTAGGCACAATGCTTCTTCCTCCATACTGCCTATTGGTATTATGGGGTAGGGTTAACCTGAAATATGTAACCGTTCATTAAAGGCAATTGAAGCATTTAAGGCTGTGTTGATCAAGGATAACCAATAAGAGGGATTGTTTTATTTATAAACTTATTAACTTCACCTTCAACAATCTTAGAGTTATTTCAAATCTTTTTATTCCAATTAATATGTCTTTCTCTTGAGATTTAATAAGAAAAAATAAAGAGACAGTATTATTTTATAGACAGTGATCTACCTTGTATACTTTGACTTGATAAAGAGCAAAGGATGAAAGTAATGCTCTCTCTCTCTTCTTTTTTTTTTTTTTTTTTTTTTTTTTTTTTTTTTTTGACATTTGTGAAACATTTTATTGATACTTCTAAGGGTGTTACTATCTGTTTCTTTTATAATAAATGTTTTTCAGCAATTATTTAAGAAATTCTTCAAATTAGTTTGATTGTTTCATCAATACGTTAATAGAATCTTTACTGCCTCATTTAAAATAATAGAGAATACAAGCCAAAGATAAGCAACCTCCAATAGTACTCCATCACCTAGCTCCAAAACCTTTCTTATCCATAACCTTATCAAGGAACTCCCTCACTCAGTTGTAAGCTTTGTCAGAGTCCAACTAGAGATCAATATCTCTCGTCTATTTTCTATATTACAATCAATAATATCCACTAACATCCAAGGTTTGCTTACATTCAACAAACGCATTTTGATTATGAGAGATAAAGTAGCAATGGACCTTATACTCAATCTCTTGGAGAATACCTTAGAGAAAATCTATTGGACAATAAAGTATCAACAGTCAGAAAATCCATACTCAATCTCTTAGCAATATTAGAAAACTCCTAGAGGAGAGCCACACTAAATCCATTCCACTCCCTTCACTACCTTCAACTCCAACAAAAAGCAACCTACAATATTATTACAAGCAACGTACGTTCCAAACCTCATAAGTAGCCACATTGTTGTCAACTTTTATTTTCATTTAATAAAGTACAGAATGGCTGCATATACAGCGCAACCAAAAGCAGAAAATTCACTGCCTCTACGCATCACAATCCAAAAAACCAACACTGCCTGCATACTAATACCCCAAAAATGTTCCTATTGGGTTCAGTATACACCAGACACTTCTACAACAGGAGGACAGAGCACAACCATTCCAGTGCTAAACTTGAAGCATTAATCCAAACTCCAAAATTCTTGGCAAGTAGCTAGATCTATTAACAAAGCTTTTGCTTTAACTGAAAGGCCATAGCAGACTATAAGCGTGATTAATATCGCTCAACATTTAAGACAATGAGAGGTGAATTAGGAGAACAGAATTCACAAAGAGAAATTGCTTTCTGGAAACATAACAAGCATACTATCAGCTATTTCCTGAATTTTCTTTTTAAGAATTAGGAAAACCGAATTCACAAAAAGAAATGGGTTCTGTAACATAGCAAGCATACTATCAACTTTTTCCAGAATTTTTTTTCAATACCAACTATTTCCTGAATTAAAAAAAGGAATTTATAGATGAAAACAGGAAAGAAAGAAAGTAAACCCACCATAACTGAAGTCATAAGTAGCCATTAAAGCTTTGTTGACAATGATAATCCCAACAGAAGTGACAACATTGAACATCCATGCAGCTGCATCTACCGCTGCCTTTTTATCAGCTTTGCTAGCGGGAGCCATTTTAAATTACTTTGCAAAACTGATTATTTCAAGACTTCTACCCCTCAGCCTCCCTGCATAAGTCCATCTACAATTAACAGAGCAGAAAATGATTATTTGGTCACACTATGAAGTCTCAAACGGAGAAAGCAATATAACAATTAATAAGTAGAGAGCCAGTAGCAACAAATAATAAATAATTACGGACCAAAAAATAAAAAAATATTCTCTTTCAAAAAAAAAAAAAATATTAAATACCCATTTCAAGTCTGCAAATGGGAAATTCTAACTGAGGACAATACACAGAAAAAATGATACTTTTATTTTGAATAATAATTAAAAAAAAAAAAACTACAAGGCGTGATTTAACCAGCTTATGATACTAAAGTACCATACAAATCAACAGAGCAATTCAATCAAAAAGAGCTTCTTCAATGAAAGGTTGCATTTTGCAGTCATAAATCAAACAACTTTCACAATCAGAAAAACAGATCTCAGATCATCCCCGCAATGTGATCAAAATGAAGCGTATATTGCAATTGCCAAAATCATGATTCAGATCCCAAATTAATTTTTCAAATAATGAACTGATTCATCACTAACAAAATCCGATCTATCAGTAAAAAGAACATAATGAAGTTTAAATGGTATCAAAACGAGCATACCGGAGGAATGAAACGACAATGAGAGTATGCAATGTATATGGTTATGGATGTAAGATGTAGTAGTGGTTGATTGTTACAATTTAAGAGTTTGAACAGATAATTTACTGAAAATGAGAATTGATTTTTCTTTAAGTGAGAATTGCAGATGTTCTTTATTCGAATAGCGAGTCCTAAAGATCTGGAGAGAGAGGGAATTGTAATTCCGTTGAGAAATGAAGGGCTCGTGGGAAGCCGCAAGTGAAAAGTAGGAAGCCAGCAAATCATAGTTGGCCTTGGGAAGTTAGCTTGCCTGGTTGCGATTGCCCGTACATGCCTTCATGTTTTTTTTAAAAAAATAAAAATAAAAATCAATATTATTAAAATAAAATCAGAAAAAAAAAAAAAACTTAATATCATAATATATGTATGCTGGAACAAAGTGAAAAAGGAATTCTCTCCCTGTTCAAATTTTTTTTTCTTTTTTTTTTATTTTAAATTCTTTCTTATTTCTCTGTACTTATTAGATTTATACAATCTCTTAGTCTCTGTCTTCTTTGCACGTAATTGACAAGATAATCTCTACCTCTAAATTGTTATCATAAATAATCTAGCTTAATATCTTGGTTTGATATAGTTTCAGCTGTTGGATTTGAAAAAGAGGATGAGTTTATTTAATTATTTTTAATTTAAATATGATTTGATATTTTGATAAATTTTGAAATCTAATCTACTGTGATCATCTAATTTAATCCAAAATAGCGTTTGGTAAGTTTTTTTTAATAAAGCTGATAAGTGATAGAAGTCACAAATAACTGTTGAATTAATCAGTTACATTTTTGAACTTTTTAGTATCAGCCATGGGCTAATTGGAATCATTTATTTAAACTCTATTAACCTTGAAACAATAACTACTAATAAATTTTTCAAATTAATATTTTATAAATATTTTATTTATAGTTATATTAGATGATAAATTTTACTATCAGAAAATCCCTAATTAGTTAATCAACGTGAAAGTAGGCTTATTCATCATCAAAAGTTTCTTCCATTTTCATCATTGAAACACCAACCAAGCATGTAGATACGGGATGGGACTGGTTCTTATTTCTTGTGACAGCTGTTTCTTATATTTTTTATTTTGTTGCAAGTTTTTATATTTTTTTATTAATAAATTATAAATTTATGTCTATTTTTGCATAGATGTATATTATTAATGTTTCTGCTATTGTTTTGTGTCTTATCTCTATCTCGTGTGGAGTTTATGATCTTTATTTTGTCTTTTGGAGTTTGGCAATATGGTCTGTTCCTTTATTGGATTTAATGGTTCAAATCCTCTGCATTTGCCACAAGCAACTAATTCATAGATAATTAAGACATGTATAGAAAATTCGGGGAGTTTATTAAACCAACCACTTTTGAAGATCTTTCTGTTTTTTTCAAGTTCACCTTTTAATTTTGATTAGGATTTCTTATTAGATCAACCAACATTAATTATTTTAGTTATAATAGTTTTTGTTTTATGTCTATGCAAGATAGGGGTCATGTCTTCCTATAATATTTATATTGATTTAAAGTTTTTTTTAATGAAATCTTAATATATTCCCTTCAAAAATGATAAATTTTACTAAATATTATTAAAAAATTAAGCTATAATTCTTATTTATATAATACATTAAAATAAAAAATAATATGTTCTCTTTAAAAATAAAATATATATAAAAATTGTTAAATATATAAAATAATTATTTCCTTAATGCTTTTTTTTTCATTTAACAGCAACAATTATCAAAATTATCTATCGGCTAATAGCCATTAGTTATCAATTATCTACTAATATAAATAATTAAATTAAACGGACCCTAAATTGCAACTTAAAATTTTGAATTGTTTGAATTATAAATTCTAATTCTAGCTAGATTTATTTGCATTAAACACTTTATCATATATAATTTCTACGTTGCATTTAGACCGTCCCAAAAGAAAAGTTAGAAAAACAAATTCTTGTTATAATTCTCTTATTCATATTAACGTTAAACATGTCATTGGTTTACCTTTGGCAGAAAAAAAATAAAATAAAAGAAAGAAAGAAAAACCGTGAGCGGCGTACTAGCACATTAGAGTACTTAAAAAATCATAAGCATATCTCAAGTCATAGCACAAGTCGCCTTCGGACCTGCAGGAAGATGGACGGACTTACTACGATACACAAGAACTCCGTGATACTACTCTCGGAAGGAATTTACAAATGAATTATGACAGTAAAATTTATTTATAAATAAATTCGTCATATTTAGTATGCTATAATTTAAAATAAAAAATTCAATTGAATTATATTTAGAATAATTTTTAAGTGAAAATATATTTGTCTTTATTTTCTAAAATACCATAGACATATAAATTTAATAAAAATACTAATACAAACAAATATACTCATATTTCATTCTAATTAATGAATTAATTAATGCTTAATTAAATTTTAAAATTTCATATTTTAAGTCCTTGCAAATGTTTAAATTTTATTTTCATTAATAGATTAAAATATATTCAAAATTTAAAACTCATTCGGATTCAATATATAATCATAGTCGTGTATAATAACAACTCCATACTCTTTAAAAAAATACTAAAAAATCTAGAAAAAAATATAATTACAGGGATATATAATAAGAAAAAAAAGAAATGACCTCATTTATTTTATATATAGCAATAATATTAGCAGAAAAAATAGTAACATCAATGTTTTTTCGAAATAAATTAAACTCATTAATAATTCATCAAGCAATAAGAGAATTAACAAAGTGCAGCAAGTATATATATATCAATCAACAAAAATAAAGAATTCAATAATGAAAATTTAAAATTATGAAAATTTTAAATTTAAAATAAAAAATTGAATTGAATTCTACAAAATTATGTTTAGAATAAAATTTTAAATGAAATTTCATTTGTCTTTATTTTTTATAATACGCTTGACATAATAATTTAACAAAAATAAATAACAAACATCAATTATATTTATTATATATAATATAATAACTTGTCATTTTTTTTATTAAAATATAATAATAAATTTCATATAAATACACTCCCATGCTTATTAATTAATTATATAAGTAGTAATATTCATCATAATAATTATTTTTAATTAATGTAAAAAATTTTATTGATTTAAATAATTAATTTGGGAACTCAAATAATATTAAGAATATTACTACTGTTTTTTATTACATTTCAAAATAATTGTTTGCTACTCAGTTTTTATAGTAATATTTAACGTTATTACTATGAAATTATTACTAGATTTCAAAAGAAACTATAACTAATATTTCATAGCAATATGCTAGATTTAAAAAAAAAAAAAAAATCGGTTGTTACTAGTTTGGAATTTTCTAAAAAAACAACAAAAAGGAAAAAAAATAAAAAATAATTGAGTTCACAATAGAAGGTAATTTTATCAATAAATATTTCAAAGATTCAATTTTATGGAATTCGTTACAAATTCCATCCATTTTAATAGAATTTAAGTTATACATATCCAATTCTATATAATTCCAATATGTATTTCTTTTTATTTCAAACACAAAATCTTAGATTTCCAAATAAATTCCATAAAATTTTTATGGAATTCATTTGTTCCAAACGTGCTCTTAGATTATTATTTTAGGATACCATTCCGTTTTGATCGGTTCAATAAGGATACGAATAGTTATAAATGAGTTTGAAATAGATACGAATAGTTATAAATGAGTTTGAAATAGATACGGATAGTAAAATTACATTTCAGTTTCACTATCCGCAATGGATACAAGTAGGGTACAGATATTAGATTTTGAATACTCGCTACCCATTATCCGCTATAATAAATGGTTTCGCTATAGGTACCCGCAGATACCCTACCCATTTATTAGTGAAAAATGCATTTTAAATAAGTTTAGGTTAGATAGTTTAAAATTTTCGGATACCCTACCCATTTATGGAGTACTTTAAATGAATTTGAGATAAATACAAGTAGTAAAATTTTGAACAGTTCGGATACGGTACTTAAATGAATATTTAAATGGTTGCGGGTAGTAAAAATTTAAATAGATACGAGTACGAATAGTTCAAAATTTCCAGGTACCCGCTCTGCTTCTATCCTATTAAATAAAAGAAAAATTATAAGTATAATATGCTTCTGTAGAAGCCTAATATTTAGATATCTGAATTTCAAGTACACATTTATTTATTAACTACGCAAGTATATAGTATTACATATTCTTGTACAAGTCTAATAACCAAATAGAAGTCAGGAACAAAAACCAGGAACAATCAATACTGAGAACATTTCTCATTCTTGCCTCGCATTATTTAGGGCCTTCAAGGTTATGGGCAAGCCAGTCTTTAATCTAGGAACATGTGTAGTCTTTTCCATGCTAGGGTCTCCATCTTCAATTCTCCACCTATATAATTGGAGGAACGTTAATTAATATTAGTAGTAAGTCTTTCCTGCACCTAATATATATATATATATATATATATATATAAATGAACAAGAGTCTTAAGATAAAAATCTTATGTAAAACTTAAAACCTCTCGCTCCCTCCATCTTCTATAAGAGTTAAGAAGACCAGTCAGACCACACATACACCTTATTGACATATATACAGTTGATTTGATATTACGGTAAAAGTTCATTTAGTTACTCACTCATATTCTCTAGTCAGCCTGTGTAGAAACACCAACATAGACAATTTTCCCATTTCTATTCCTAAGCATGTCCGAGGTCCAGCTCCAAAAGGTATGAAACTGTATGGTTTTTGCATTTCCTGTAAGCAAAAAATTAGAAATTATTACAAACAAAAATATAAATATATGCACAAATTTATGCAAATGATCATTGTGTGAGAAAAATAGGTTTTACGTCAAATCTTGAAGGGTTGAATAGCAAAGGATCCTTATACAAAGCTGGGTCGAAATGTATAAAAGTTGCATCAACATTTACATTCCATCCTTTCTTTATCTCAAAACCTAAAGAAACATAGAAAAAAAAAAAAAAAAAAAAAAAAAAAAAAAAAAAAAAAAAAAAAAAACAGGAATGTTAGAAGGAAGAAAATATCAAGATTTTGCAGTGTTCTTGTAATCTGGTACAAAGGTAGAGGCAACATACCATCAAGTCTAAAATCATTTTGCACTGTTCGGGGAAGCCATAACACAACATTTGACATTCTTAATGTTTCTTTAACAACCTGGAAGATGTTTCCTCCAAATGTTAATGACATAGATTATTACAATTCCCATATGCAGAAAAATTCGGTTCAGATTGTCCAACCTGTATGCCATAGGTCATCTTGTTCACATCCTCCATGGAAAGTACGGAGCCCTCTTGCTTATCTTTGGCTATGTTCAGTTGTTCTTCCTGTAAATTCATGATAGTAATTATTATATTCTTTCAACATTATCTCTTTCTCAAAATGTATATATGTCTTGAATATACTAAGGGCTGATGGCTTATAGCAATAACTTGTATCAGCTATAAGCTGCTAATTAAAAAGTTTAATAAATATCTACAACCTATTTTTTGAGTTCAACCCAGTTGAACCAAACGGCCTCTAAATTGTTTTTTGCCTGTCAGTACTTGGTCATATACCCTAAAAATAATAATAATAAACTTGGTCATACCCTAAGCCTGTTTAGTACTTCTTTGTTCTCATCAAGGAACTTGACACTCCACATCATGGCAGCCGCAGAGCTAACCTGCCCTGAAACTAATAATGTCAATAGATTATCCATAATCTCAGAATCATCTAATCTTTCATTAGATGGATGTGAATCTCTCTCTAGCAAATACTGAAGGAAGTCATCTTTATTTTCCTTTCCACTTCTCCTTCTAGCTATCATCTCTGTGAACATTTGCATGAGCCTTTCACGTGCCTGGTTTTATAATTTTTGAGTTAGTGCAACCATTTTTATAGGACAGAATTTAAAACTAAGAAGATAAAAAATTTTGCATTTCTTACTTTCATGCCTTTATAGTATGTGGTGCCAGGAATCATTAGAGGAACAGATAATAAAGCATCTGATACTAAGCCACAATCTCTCAAAATTTGTTCAAGCAGAGATTCCTCTGTTATGCTCATTAGCATGTTGCACATTGAATCTAAAGTGAGCTGCCAATGCACATTTTTGAATATTAATTAGTTATTGGACTACAAAAAAAAAAAAAAAAAAAAAATTGCTAGCTTTAAATGCAATATAACCCACAAACAATTTGTTCAACTCAATTAATCAGAATCATAATTAAACTCAATAAATTATCACTAGTCGAGTTAATTGATGAACGCTCATGTGGTTCAGACGACTTGAACCTGAAACTTTTCACCCCTCATATTAATTAAAAGACCAATTATATTACAGCTGATTGGCTAAATATTGTAATAGTTAGTCTAGAATATTCTTTCACCATTTCGAAAATTTTAAGATTAGAAAAAGTGAAATTACTTTAAGACCAACTGTAAAAAACTTTTGATAAAATTTTAACAGTGTTTCGCTTTCAATAGCTACTTTAATAACAATGCTAAAACCTTAGTAACTTCAATTGTCAATTTGATTTTTTAACCTTCTAATAATAAAAAAACATAGTAATAAAAAATTAATTTTCTTTCTTTGATACAGGATATAATGAAGATTAAGTATTAAAATTAGAGTAAAATTAACAAAAAAAAAAAAAAAGAAAGAAAAAAGCCAATATAATGTTACCTTCATGGTGAACTCAAGCACCGGAAAGCTTTTACCACTCTGTTCTAATTTGTTCAACCTTTGAGATAGTATTTGATCAAAGTTCCCAACAAATTTAGAAAGAGAAGGCATAGAAAAGAGAGCAGAAAGAACATGCCTAATCCTTGTATGGCTCTCAAGTGGAGCAGCAAAAACACTCTTTGCTCCAACAACTGTTGCCATTGATTTAATATATCCTTTGTTGAACTCCCCAAAGTCATTACTAAACACCTGTCTTGCAGCTTCTGTTGTTGGAGCAAAAACATGGATTTTTCCAAACATTTTGGTCTTGAACCACTTCCCATACCTATATATATATAATTGAAATACTATTAAATAACAAAATTAAAATTTAAGGAGGAGAAGATTGCAAATAATATTTCTGCTTAATCATTAATTTTAAAAATTCTTTCCAAGCCCCTGCTATGTTCAAATTATTTGATTACTTAATTGTCTATTAAACTGAATAATCTTTGAAAAAATCTGAAAGTGGCAATTTTTGGTGATTATACAAACACAATTAAGCCTTAATCTCAAAACTAGCAAGGGTCGGCTCTATGAATTCTTTCGGCCTATTCGCCAAAATTATTCGTTTTGGTAAAACTGTTTTTATAGCATTTAACTGTTTGAATAGCTATAAAACTAATTGTTATAAGAATTAATCTCTTATAAAAAGCTACCTTAATTTTTAAAAATTAGTTCAAATTTTATGTTACTGAATATTATAAAAATGACGTTGAGTCAAAAAGCTAAAAGCTACTTAAAAAGTTGTTGTTCAACAATCATTTGTCTCCATTATACTTTGAAATATGCATTAGTTATTATAATAAATACTAATTAAATTAGGTAAACAGTAAAAATTAGTTCAAATTGAATATGGAATTTCCTAATTCTAGAACAACTAATCATTTTTAATTTTTACCTATAGCAATTATTTTATTAGTATCATTATGCAAACAAATGACTTTCTTTCACATGTTGATTCACAGAATTTTTTTAAGGGGAAAAAGAAAATTGTAATTTTAAGAACAAACTACTTTGATATAAACAGAAAGTGAAGAGAATAATCACTAACCATTTTCGTCGAAGCTTAACAAAATCATAGCAACCTCTTGTACTGTTAGTAGCTGAAAGAAAAGAAAAGGTTTCACCAAAGAAAGGCACGCCAACGCCACCTGGGATTTCTTCTTCATTGCTCTTACTTGTGCTTGCAGTGATTCTTCTCCAAGCTTCCAGGAAAGCAATTATTGCAACAGAGAAAAATGTGATAATGATAATATCATTATACTTATTTTGTAATAGAAAGAGAAGCTCTTCCTTATTAAATTGCTTCAAGAACATCATCAAACTGATATCAAGAATCAACAGAGGTGGGGTTATATGGGTCTCTAGCTATAATAGCTTATTTTATACAAAGA
This sequence comes from Jatropha curcas, assembly GCF_041381405.1. Lineage (NCBI taxonomy): Eukaryota > Viridiplantae > Streptophyta > Magnoliopsida > Malpighiales > Euphorbiaceae > Jatropha > Jatropha curcas. The sequence goes on from NC_143159.1 coordinate 10,211,983, forward strand.
TTTATGCAATAGGTTTTGATGAAGTAAGACAAAAAAGGAATATGGAGGACATTGATAGAATATATATGGCATCTAAAGTAGGTTCATATTCAATTCAGAAAAAGACAACCTCTGTGTGTTGCTTTTGATGCCAATTCCTACCATTTTTTAGCATCCTCCCTTCATTACAAGCTAATACTCCAAAATATATATATATATATATATATATATATATATATATATATATATATATATATATAGTTCATTATGTGGACTAGAAAATAAATCTGTCCAAGATTGATCTTGACATTTAATGAAAGAAAGATGATTAGTAATGAAATCTTTTTCTTTTTCTTTAATTAAGAAATCATATATACTTGTGTGTGAATATTCTAGAAATATGTCATGCAAAATTCTAAAAGTATAAATGAGTCAAGCTATTTATAAATAATTTATGAGGTTTGGCTGAAAAAAGTTTCGAATTTGATTCAATTTGCATATTTCAATTTAAATTGAAATACCCTGATTAATATTCGTAGTTTAAAATATTATAATTGACTCTATTTAAATTATTTTAAGTTAAATATATTTTATAATAGAAATATATTTTAGATGAGAATATGTGATGCAAGTAACAGAATAACAATATTACACTCAGTGAGCTTCAAATTATTGAAGATGTATTATTATTTAAGAGGCCACAGAGTTTAATCCTTTTGAGAGTCCAATTCAAATTAAGCATATGTTCCAATTACATGCATTTCTCTCTGTAATATTCTTAACAGAGATATGGACAATATCAAGTTGACAGTATTATAATGTTTTGGGGAAGGAAAAAAGCTTAGAATAAGACAGAGTTAGGTTTAGTTAACTTTCATAATCATATAAGAATGAAATAAAATGATATGAGAGTTCATTAAGGAGATTTTTTATTTCCCTTTTTTATACATGGAATACCCAATGGATCAAATTTCACCCATTGAATAAGATTTACGAAATTAATGATAACTTTAGTGGTAGAGAGGATCTGAAATTGAGATTTCGAGACTTCTCACTCTATATATCTTCTATAAAAGGTAAGATTAGAAGAACAACCAGACTACATTTGATTTGTTATTTCCTTTTATTTTCTAAAACTCAATGTCAACAAAATCAAATAATTATTCTTCACCTCCATATTCCATAAGATTTTTAAAAATAATTCATATAATAAATTATATATTTAGAATTTGTATCACTGAACTAGACAGCCGGAATTTAAACTTTCAAAAAAAAAAAAAAAAAAAAAAAAAACTTTGGGTGGTGTACACAGTACACAATTGGATTAGGCTGGTTTAAAAGAATTCAAAAATTAAATTGGAATAATACAATTTTACTTTAACTTTTAAATTCTTTTGGATAAAAAAGAAGCCAGTTGTTTCAAAGTATTTTACTATAATATTTATAAAATTATTTCTTTTTGGTACATTATTTTATTATTTTATTAATCATCATGGTGACCATCTAAAATATGAATTGTTGGTTATAAATACTCACATCACAATTAATATTCAAATACTAATATAAGATTATGTTTTCATTATAGGAAAAATTATAGTATGATCCATGTAGTTTGTGAAACACAACCACTCAGTTTCTGACTTTTTTAAAATATAAATTTATCTTATGTTTTGCTTTTGTTACACTATTAGGTTCTTTTGTCAAATTTTTCCATCTTTTCCGTTAAATCAACAAAAAAATATAGGTCAAAAGAGAGATACTAAAATATTATACCAGAAAAATTACAATGCAACCCCTATGATTTGAAAAATAACTAGTTTGTCCCTGTGTTTTTAAAAATAAAAGGGATATTTTTGTCATTTCATAAAATACTTAACAGAAAAGATGTAAATTTTAAACGGAAGGACCTTATAAACTGACGGAAATACCTTATAAACCGACGGAAGTAAATTATAAGAAAATTATAAGAAAATTTTAGTATATTCTAAAAGGTAGGAACATAATAGATATATTTCGCAAATCACAAAAATTGTACTGTAATTTTTCTTTTATTATATAAGTCTAATAAATAAAACAAAATAAAATTTTTCTTTTATTATATAAGTCTAATAAATAAAACAAAATAAAAACAATAGTAAAGTGTTCTATCAATAGGACAATAACAAAAAATAATGTCATTTGAGAAACTATTCCTCAAAGTGATGCAAAAATTAAACTTATAAGTTTAATATTTGTTCTTGCATATAGTGAGAATGTTGCACTAAAATTATAATATCATAATATCAATTAGTGTTTAAATATAAGATAAAACGCTCTAAATTTTATCTAATAGTCAATAAAAAATAAATAATATAATAAATATTTTTTAAAAAATAAATAAATAATTTTTTATTTTAAAAAATAATTCAACAAATGAAGTAATAGTTTCAATACGAAGAAAATTAGATAATCAAATGAAGTAATAGTTTCACTACAAAAAATTCGTTCATCAGTTAGTAGCAAAATGTTAGAAATTGGTCGCTAAATTAGATCAGCGACCGATTTGCGACCTATTATTATCAGTCGTAAAATTGCTCGTGGCAATTTGCGACCGAATTACTAATCGGTCCCAAATTGGCGACCGAAATGTCAGTCACAAAATTTATAAACATCGGTCGCAAAATTTGGTCGTGTCTTTCTTTTGAAATGCTGTCGCAAATTGGTCGCAGATTGTGTCTGTTGCAATTATGAACGGGTGGTCACAAATCGATTGCAAATGTTGAAAGCGATTTGTTAGTAATCTGTCGCAATTTTAAATTTAACGGTTAAAATTTTAGTTGCAGTTCGGTCGCAAATATACAATTACAAAAAAAAAAAAAATTTAATAATATTAAAATTCATAATTTTTTGCACCTGTGAATACCGGCATAAATAAATAAATATATATATCTCACAATCAGAAGTATCATCATTAGGATCACAACACAATAACAATGTACAAATGTAATTATTAATGTAATGTACTATACAAAATATGAAAAAACCACAAAAAGCTAAAAAGGTCCAAAATCAAATCTACGAGGTTGGTCATCTGCACGATCGAGTGTCGTATCGCCGGGAGGAGTACCTGCTGGATGTGTCGTAGTGTCGGCAGGAGTGACCAAGGTATCGTCTGTAGTATCGGGATCAAGAGGAGACGGCAGTGGCTGCTGCTGAGCTGTTGAAACATCTTGATCTGTAGCAGGCGGAGGATCAGAGGAAGAAGTACCAGCACCAGGCTGATCGGACATCCGCATGACATGCGCTCTAAGCTCTGTAAGCTGTCTCTCTTGCTCATCAACATGAGCCCGTAATGCAGTAATCTCCTCGGCACTGTGGTTGGGCTGTGGTCCTGAGCCAACTGCAGAAGCGTACGATGTTGAGCCGCAGTAAAACTGTGATGCCTGAGACCCGATGCTATATACTTTGCTCTTCTTTTCACCCGCTATGGCCTCCAGATAAAGTGCTAACTCATCAATTATTGACTCAACTTCAGATTCAGCCTGAGAAGAAACAAGACGCTCGCGAGCTGTACAGTAGTTCTCTTGAAAATAATAAATTAATTAATCAATGCAGTTGCAAGCTTTATTATACTGAACTTGTATATGTAAGAAACGACTAGAAGGTAAATGTAAATATTCTTCATTATTACTTACATTGACACCCAATGCACGTCTGTCGACAAACGTATGGCAATCGTGGTCCTTCGTGTGAGTGTAAGTAAACACCTCCATCGGTGTGGGCTCACGACCATATTTTTCAGCCTGTAATGAATTTTTATGCATGATATATTAATATGCTGTCATTTCATTAAACATTAGTTTTGTAACTATGACTAGTTGACTCACTAATAATCGAGATGTCTCTATAGTAGATATTGATCTGCCTGTATGTCGAGAAGGTCCTGCTCCATCACCACCAGTCTCACTGCGCCTTTTTTGTGCAAATATCTCACGCTTTCTCTTGAATGCAAGATCCTCCCAAGCCTTTTGCCAGCTCTCCCATAACTCGTGAGACACGCACTGCTGCTTCTTACACACTTTTTCGCATCCTATAGGTGAAGTCAGCATATCATAGAGTGCAAAATTTCTCTCAGGTCACTTTTAGCATAGCCGTAATTGCCTCTTCCCATACGAAATGCTTCTGCAAAAATGAAAAATAAAATTTCAATAAAGAGAGGTAGCTTGATTAATTGTAAACATTGAATGAAGATATAACTTAAACCAAATCGTACCTAAAATTCTTCCCAATAAAAGTCTCTCACCTCTTGTGGTACGACATCCCATGTGTATCCATCTTTATCGAGATGTACCTTGATTATCCTCATAATTTGCTTTGATGCTCAAGAGGATGGATATACACTGAGAAAAAAAACATAAGTGAAATATAAGTAGACGAATGCATCAAAATCTGAACAAAACCAAGTACAAAGGAAAAAGTAAATAAGTACTTACTGTCCCGCTACCAAACTGAGCTTGTTACGTGGCTCTGATGAAGCTGCAAAACAAGTGACAAATGCTATAAATACAGATAAATAATTAATATAGAACTGAAATGATAGTAATGACATTTATAATTACCTGGTGTAGTAGTTGACTGTGAAGCTGGTGAAGACTCTACTGGTTCAGGAAGTGGGGAAGAAGAGGAAGGAACAGAAGGAAGTGATGCCAGTACGGGAGGCTGAGCAGAGGATGAAGTCTCAGACGTACCTGAAGAAGAAGGAGGAGGGATAGTCTATCCCTCCTCATCCATGTGTACTGCGTCCTCAGCCATGACCTCCACGCGGACCACTGCCAGACCCGTCTGAATCAAACGCCATGCCTCTAACCATCTGTACTACAGATAACAAAACCTACATATGTATGTATACAATTATATGAATTCTAGAACATGTGGTAAAGATGTATAAAGAAAGTGAATAACATTAAAATTCTTTATTAATAATATTATATATACATCTATTAATTTATTATCCATAATAGATGTGGTTCAAAGTATTAAGTGTCTTCATAATCATCTGCTTCCTCTTCTTCTTCTTCTTCTTCCTCTTCTTGATATTCGTCTTCTAAGGTACCCATGATGATTTGATCTTCTTCCTCTTCATCTTTCGATGCTCCTATTTCAACATAAGTTTCACTTTCATCATCCAATCCAGTCGTTAAATCTTCAACAGCTTATATCGGTTGCGTATCAACCGCAACTTCTTGAAATGGCTCAGATACTGCGAGTGAAGTAGATTGTTTGGTTTAAACTGTATGAATAACTGATCTAGGCTTGATTTTACATACTGCCATGGAATCGCAACGATCTCATTTCAATGATGGATATGGGACATAGTGCACCTGTGCAGCTTGCATTGCCAACACAAAAGGTTCGTACTTCGTATATCTTCTTCTTTGATTAATATCCGCAAGATTATACTTAGGATGAACCTTCATGCCAACGTTTGGCATAGGATCAAACCATTCACATTTGAAGAAGATTGTGCACTTGATTGGTAGGCCTGGATATTCTAACTCCAAAACCTCAACCAATTTGCCATAAAAATCATTTGATATGTCACTGTAGTTTGATTCCTTTATGCAAACACCACTGTTCATTGTCTTTCTGCTTCTGCCATAACCCTCGGTGTGAAACTTGTAACCATTTACAAAGTAGCCAGAGTAGGCATTAGCAACCGGTAAAGGTCCCCTTGCCAGATCCGTAATGAATCTGTTATCAATATCACTTCCCGAGCTTCGAGCGTATGGGAAATAGTAATGACACGAGTGAAATCTAAGAATGTACACATATATGTTGTGTAATTAGAAAGTTACTTACATAACATTTAAACCATTTTGCGAATTCAGAGTCTAGTTTTGCATCAACCGCAGTATCAGTCAAATTGGGATTTTGACGCCGTAAAAGCTTGATATATTTCCTGTTTATGAACCAATAATATTATCATAAATATGATTTAACTAAGCTCCAAATCGGGTTTAGACTCTGTATAAGATTTATACATACTGTACAAATGGTGTAATCTCTTTGCAATTCAACAAAATATAGGTTTGAGCCGCTCGTATCTCTGCATCAGTCAATCATCTTTTTTTTTTTTATTTACCAATCGTACGCCTAGGATAGATGAAAATTGTTATATTTCCTTGTAACTTAGATTCTATTCGATCTCGTCTGTCATCATTATGTGGCACTCTCCAATGCTTGTGAAGACATGTGGTTCGAAGTAGTGTGAACAGAAGGTGGAAGCTTCTTGCACCAAATATGCATTGCAAATTGATCCCTCAACCTTTGCCTTATTGCGCACATGCTTTTTAATTTTTTGCAGGTGTTTGTAATTGTACAAAGCCAATATGTAAATATGAGTTGAAATAAAATATGTAATGATTAGAATGGGATGTTAGTGATTCACCACTCAAATGGATACATCCATCTATATTGTACCAGTCTTACTATACGACATTTATAGGGCAAATGAATCGGCAGATGCTCCATAGAATCAAAGAAGCCGGATGGAAAAATTCGCTCCAATTTGCATATCACTACTGGGATTTCTCGCTAATTGGTTTATATCATCGCATCGGATAACAGTCATCGTCAATTCCTTGAAAAAGAGACTCAATTCTGTCATTGCTTCCCAAATTTTCCCTGGCAATAATTTTCGGAATGCCACAGGAATCAATATTTGCATGAAAACATGACAGTCATGGCTTTTCATGCCAAACAATTTGTATTTATTCATGTTGACACATCTACCCATATTTGAACATTATCCATCTAGAAACCTTAATGATTGGACCCATTCGCACAATAATTGCCTTTGGGGTTTATCTAAAGAATAACATGCCTTTGGAAACTTACCAGTAAGTACAGATTGCTCGAGTTCTGATCGACGATAAATTTCCTTCATGTCTGCTCTTGCTTTTGCATTATCCTTGGATTTCCCCTCAATCTTCATGACAGTGTTGAACAAATTTTCAAACACATTTTTTTTCTATATGCATCACATCAAGGTTATGACGGATAAGAAGTGAACTCCAGTAGGGCGAATCCCAGACGATGCTTCGCTTTTTCCATCCACTATTCCTGCCAATTCTACTATTTATCTCTTCTACACCTAACTCTATAACTTTCATAAGCCCCAGATCTTCAATTTCTTGTAATATTTTAACTCCAGACTTCACAGATGGAGGGGATCAATAATAGTCATGTTCTTTCTAAAGCATTGTCTATTTCTCCTCCAAGGATGAGATTCTGCTAAGAATTTGTGATGATAATCAAACCAACATTGTTTACCTCCATTTTTTAGTATAAATGCATTAGTGTTTTCCATGCAATGAGGACAAGCCAATTTGCCTGTCGTACTCCACCCAGATAACATTCCAAATGCTGAAAAATCACTGATGGTCCAAAGCAAAGCAGCTCAAATTATGAAATTCTGATTGGCCGAAATATCGAACGTTTCAACCCTATACTCCCATAAATAATTAAGTTCGGCAATCAAAGGTTGCAGAACCACATCAATTTTTTGTTTCGGATTATTAGGGCCAGGTACAATAACACACAAAAACATGTATTCATCTTCCATACACATTGAGGGTGGTAGATTATATGGTGTGACAATGGCAGGCTATGATAAATATTGTTGTCCTGATTAGCCAAACAGCTGAAACCCATCAGTACAAAGCCCCAATCTCACATTTCTCATATCAACAGCAAACACAAGATAATTGTTATCAAAGTGTTTCCAGGCTTCAGAGTCTGACGGATGAGTCATTATACCATCCTCATATTCACGCAAAGCATGCCATCTCATGTTTTAGCTATTGCCTTAGATGCATATAACCTTTGAAGGCGAGGAACAAGAGGAAAATAATACATCTTCTTAAAAGCCTTCCCTCTTTGTACTCTACTAGTCCCTTGACCCCGCCGTTGATATCTTGGAAGATTACAAAACTTGCATTCTCTTAATTCAAAGTCAAGAACCCAATATATCTACAATTATTTCGACAATAATCAATCTTTTCCACTGGTAGTCGTAATCCCCAAACTAATTTTTTTGTGCGGTAAAAATTATCAACCATCGAATGGCCTTCAGGCAACATTTCTTTTGTTAACTGCACAAAATCATCATAACACCTTTCTGAAAAATGGTGCTCCGCTTTCATATGCAGTAATTGTGCCACAGCAAATAGAATTGAATGATTCTTGCATCTAGGCCACAGTTCACTGTTAGCTGCACTTAGCATATCAAACAATTGTTGTGCTGCATAGTTTGGCTATTCCTCCATATTATCCCGATGAAATTCTACTCTACCCGCATCGATTACCATACTGAAATTGATAAGGCTGACCTTCTAAACTTACTGAAATAGAGTGGCCTAACCCACTGGAAACTCGAGGTTCACCATGATGTATCCATTCGTAATAATTTTCCACGAATCCATTTTTGCATAAATGAAGTTTAATTGCATCGATATCTAAGAAGGCTCTATTTTGACACTTCTTGTGATTACATGGACACCTCAACTTATTACCATCCATACAACTGAGATTACCAACTGCAAACTGTATAAACGATTCCAATCCTTACAAGAATTCTTGTCCAAATATCCCATTGACCTCGTACCTCCAGTACATCCAATCTCTATTAGTCAACATTTTTTTACCTAATTAACACTTTGTTTATAAAAAGGCAAATTATATGTAATTGCATTAGTCCTAAACCATCCTTAAACATCCCAAAAGTAATGTTCCATTTACATTTCTAACTTACTAAGGTTATTTCTGTAATAAGGGTAACTATATATATGTAAACTCACTAAGTTCATTATTTCTAACTAAGGTTATATATATATATATATATATATATATATATATATATATATATATATATATATATATATATATATATATATATATTGTGGATCCCGTTTATGTATGGCACAACTCAAGAGGGGGGGTGAATTGGGTTTTCTAAAAATTTAACTTTTAAAAACAAAAATCAGAATTCTTTTGCAGCGGAATTAAAAAGCATTTGTGAGAGTTAGTTATCAAGTTTAGAACTTCCTCACAAAGCTTATTGCAAGATTAGAAAGACTCTGTGAAGAACAATTATTGCATTTAGAACTGCTTCACAAAGCTTAAGCAATTTTAGAATAACTCTGTGAAGGATAGTTATTGCATTTAGAACAACTTCACAAAGCTTAAGCGAGTTTATAAAGACTCTGTGAAGAACAGCTATTGCGATTAGAACAGCTTCACAAAGCTTATTGCTATTTTAGAAAGACTCTATGAAGAACAGCTATTGCGATTAGAACAGCTTCACAGAGCTTAAGCAATATTAGAAAACTGATTATAATTCATATTGTGAATTATACTGAATATAGAAGGACAGATTAGAACTTGGTAAAATCACAATACAGAAATCCAGAGTTCTAATGTTCCACAGAGATAAAGCTTATTCACGATTAGAATCAGAAACTCATTAACAACATCGCATTTCTAAACAGATTAACAGTTGCGTAAATAGAATATAATCAAGCAGAACTTCAGAAAGTAGAAGAAGATAAACACAGAGATTTATAGTGGTTCGGCACTAACTCGCCTACATCCACTCCCCAAGACGCATCTTGAGATCCTCCACTATGTTATCTCTTTTCAAGGGTAAGAGACAAACCAACAATACAAGGAAATAGATCAACACCTAGATCTAACCTTTATCCCACTAGATTTTCCAAAGGTTCTAGTTAACCTCAACCCCTTCTGATTTTGCAGAGATCAGAAACTCAAATCAAGACATTAGAATCTCACACAAGGAGAAGGTCGCTTGATAACCTATAACACCATAGCTTTTCACCTAAGCTATTACACAAAAGTTTTCAAATAAAGAGCCTGTCTACAACAGATTACAGAATCTATATAGACAGAGAGAAATGCATATATAAGCACAGGAAGAACAGAAAACGAATTTAGAAAACGGATTTAAAGATCAGAACTGTTCTTCAGAAAATGTTGTTAATAAATTTTCTTTTCTCTTAAAAATTTTTCTTGAAGCAAAGAGACGAAAAGAAATAGGGGGATTGAAGAGAGAGCTTTGAGAGATTTAAACTTTAAACAATAGACTCATACTCTTTTGCAAAACCCAATCTTTTTAAAAGAGGAAATGGTTTTTATATGAAAAGGTGATATTCTCTTTTGAAGTTAACGTTGGGATTATTTTTGCTTTAATGAGCAATAAAGTTTCTGATGTTTTTAAACTAATGAGGCAATGCATGAGTTGCAATTAAAAGGGCTGTTAGACCACATTTAATATCCACACATGCAAGATTTGGAGATGAAAGGTTCAGTTTAGAAAACAGTGTAGCATTAATATCAGAAACAGATAGCTGTATTAAATCAGTTTAGAAAATAGTGTAACATTTATATCAGAAACAGCCAGCTGTATCAGAAACAGATAGCTGCATTAAATCAGAAACTGCTTTTTAGATCAGAAAATGCTTTTTGCAGAATTTCATTTAATAGCTACCAAGAATATTTACTCCAAAGATATTTTAGATGGAAAAACTTGAAGAGTAAAGATTTTGGCTATATCATCTTAATAAATTTATTTTAAAACATTTCAAAATAATTTTGAGAGAGATAAAATAGATTTGTGCTTATAATATCATTTACTCTCTATCCTACAATAATTTCCTAAGACTTATTATAATACTAACCAATAGAAAATATCTTCATTAATCTTTATGGTCTTCAAATAAAAATCTTGGGATGTAGGAACTTCATTTCTTCAATAATTTTCAACAATAATTTCTGCATAAAATAATATTAACACATACAAGAATATTAAATTTATTTGTTTTGTATAATCATCAAAATCTCAAGATAAAATTGACCCTTGAGCCAACAATCTCCCCCTTTTTGATGATGACAAAACCAATAAATTTATCAAACATAAAATCATGTGCTCCCCCTAAATTTATGCATGTCAACAAAATATAAGTTCTAAACATAACAGATTTATCATGAAGCAAGATTAGAACTTCTATAAAACTCCCCCCTGAATAAGTGCAATATAATATCTGTGGGGATTAGAACAGAATACAGATTTAAAAACTGACATTAGAATTAAAACAGAGTTCTAAGTCTTTTAATCAGAGCATACATTAGAATTGAAACTAAGTTTTAAGATCTAACAATCAGAGCATGTAAAGCATATTCTGTTCACATAGAAACAAAACTTTAGAACAAAAATATCACAGATTAGAACATTATAAGCAAAGTGATTAAGTACTTAAATAAATATACTATGTGCTCCTCCAAGTACTCAAGCATCAAGTGTACTGTGTTCTCCCACATTATAATAAAAATATCACAAATTAGAACATGATAAGCAAAGAGATTAAGTACTTAAATAAATATATTATGTTCTCCTCCAAGTACTCAAGCATCCAGTGTACTGTGTTCTCCCCCTTTTTGTCATCAGAGAAAAGGGTTAGAAGATCAGAGCAAAATAGAAAATTAGAAAAAAAATAAACAAAGTAAGAAAATTCTAAACACACAACTAACACAAATAAAAATTAGAGCAAATAACAGAATAGAATCAGTTCACAAAACAAAATAGAAACACAATCAGAGAGTAGATTAGAAAGAAATCAAATAGGTTTAGAATCATTTCTGAGTCTTTTAGAAGTCCTGAGATTCTGAACAGGTGAAGGCTCAGTTGGATTCTCAGATTGTTTAGATTCTTCTTACTATCAGCTTCTTCTTCTTCTAAACTTAATGTTTCCTTTTTTGTTTTGTCTTTCTCAGCTTTTTCTTTTTCTGAAGAATCTTCTTTTTCTTTTTCTAAACATGATTCCATTACCAATTTAAAAAGAAAACTAAGAAAAAGAATAAAATAAAAGAAATAACACAAAAAAAATAAAGAAACAAACTAAGATGAAATAAATAAAAATAACATAATTAAAAAAAATTTATTTTTTTTAAAAAAAAAAAAAAAATAGAATCTGATGTAGATGAAAACATTAGAAATCGGTGACATTAGAAATCCACATCAGAACCTTATATAGATCTTCTAAACATGAAAACATTTTTCAAAGTCACACATGATAGAATTTTAGAACATAACACAGAACAGGTTTTTCAATATCAAATATAGAAAGCATTTTAGAACATACTCACAGAGTTCTAAAATTAAGAGTTTAGAACTAACATACCCAGTTCTCTTCTAATCAAGCAGAATTGGCTTTCATTTAAAGGTTTTGTAAAAATATCTGCCAATTGCTTTTCTGTAGGAATGAACTCGATCACTATATCACCTTTTTGAACATGATCACGTATGAAGTGATGTCTGAGTTCTATATGCTTGGTTCTAGAGTGCTGGACTGGATTCTTAGATAAGTTGATAGCGCTTATGTTGTCACATTTGATTGGAACAGTTTCTAATTTCAGACCATAGTCTACCAATTGTTGTTTGATCCACAGAACTTGTGCAACACAGCTTCCAGCAGCAATATATTCTGCTTCTGCAGTAGAAAGAGCAACAGAAGTTTGTTTCTTGCTAAACCATGATACAAGGGCGCTACCTAGAAACTGGCAAGTTCCAGACGTGATTTTTCTTTAATTCTGCTTCCTGCAAAATCAGAATCACTATACCCAACAAGATCAAATGTATCATCTTTAGAATACCACAGACCTAAATTAGAAGATCCACAAAGAAATCTTAGAATTCTTTTTACAGCAATTAAATGAGATTCTTTGGGACATGATTGAAATCTAGCACATAAACAAACACTAAAGTGAATGTCAGGTCTGCTTGCAGTTAGATATAGTAAAGAACCAATCATACTTCTAAACATCTTAATATCCACATCCTTTCCATTTTCATCTTTTTCTAATTTTGAGGATGGACTCATTGGTGTACTACATACCTTGGCATTCTCCATTTTGAACCTTTTTAACAATTCTCGAGTGTACTTGCCTTGGTTTATGAAGATTCCATTGTCACATTGTTTGATTTGAAGCCCAAGGAAGAAGTTTAATTCTCCCATCATACTCATTTCAAACTCACCCTGCATAATCTTAGAAAATTCCTTACAAAGAAGGTCGTTAGTAGAACCAAAGATTATGTCATCAACATAGATTTGCACAACTAGAATATCAGGTGCTTTATTCTTAATAAATAGTGTAGTATCAACCTTACCTCTAGAAAAACCATTTTCTAACAAGAACTTACTTAATCTTTCATACCAAGCTCTAGGAGCTTGTTTTAAACCATAAAGTGCTTTAGTAAGTTTATAAACATGATTTGGTTTATTATAAACTTCAAAACCAGGTGGTTGTTCTACATACACTTCTTCATTTAGAACACCATTTAGAAAAGCACTTTTCACATCCATTTGATATAACATGAAGTTTTTAAAACATGCAAATGCACAAAGCATTCTAATGGCCTCAAGTCTAGCAACCGGAGCAAAAGTCTCATCAAAATCGATGCCCTCTTCTTGGTTGTAACCTTGAGCCACTAACCTTGCTTTATTTCTCACAACATTACCTTGTTCATCAAGCTTATTTCTAAACACCCATTTAGTACCAATAACAGAGTGATTTTTAGGTCTAGAAACAAGTTTCCAAACTTGGTTTATTTCAAACTGATTTAGTTCTTCTTGCATGGCAATAAACCAATTTTCATCATTTTGAGCATCTTCTAAATTTTTAGGTTGTAATTGAGAAACGAAAGCAACATTACCAAAATATCTTCTAAGTTGAGCTCTAGTCATCATCCTTTCTGAAGGGTTGTCAATGATATTCACTTGAGGATGATACTTGTGGAATCGCCACTCTTTTGGTAATTCAGAATTCTCATTTTCTGTTTCTGGCATTTGACTTTCTGTTGCGTTCTGATCTTCATGTTCTGTTTCTGGTTCAGCCTGATTTTCAACATTCTGCTCACTTTCTGGATGTTCTAGTTGTTCTGATTGTTCATTTTGCTTTTCTTGATTGAAATCTACAACATCATCATCATTTTCTAATATTCTAGAAGTAGAATCAGATTCATCAAACACAACATGGATAGATTCTTCTACAACTAGAGTTTTCTTATTAAACACCCTATATGCTTTACTATTACTAGAATATCCTAGAAAAATTCCTTCATAAGATTTAGCATCAAATTTAGCAAGGTGATTTTTCTTATTATCTAGAATAAAACATTTACACCCAAAGATGTGAAAGTAACCAATGTTTGGTTTTCTACCTTTGTATAGCTCATATGGAGTCTTTTTCAGTTTAGATCTTACCAATGCCCTGTTTAGAATATAACAGGCAGTGTTAACTGCTTCTGCCCAGAAATACTTTGGTAAATTAGAATCACTCAGCATTGTTCTGGCCATTTCCTGGAGTGTTCTATTCTTGCGTTCTACAACTCCATTCTGCTGGGGTGTTCTAGGTGCAGAGAAGTTATGGAAGAATCCTGATTCTTTGCAAAAAGCATCGAATTTCTAATTTTCAAATTCTCTTCCAAGGTCACTTCTAATCGCAGAGATGTTGTATCCTTTCTCATTCTGTATTCTCTTGCAAAGATGAACAAACATGTCATACGACTCATCCTTATTTCTAAGGAAGAGTGTCCAAGTGAATCTAGAGTAATCATCAATAATAACAAATGCATAAGATTTACCTCCAAGACTAGAAGGAGTAACAGGTCCAAATAAATCAAGGTGTAGCAATTCTAAAGGTCTAGAAGTAGAAACCATGCCCTTAGATTTAAAAGATGTTCTAATTTGTTTGCCCAATTGACAAGCATCACAAATGTGATCTTTTTCAAACTTTAGCTTTGGCAAACCACGAACCAAGTCTTTCTTAGACAGTTTAGAAATAAGGTGCATGCTTGCATGTCCAAGTCTTCTATGCCATAACCAACTAGAATTGTCAACAGAAACTAAACAAATGTCTAGGTTATGCATATTAGAAAGATCAACTAGGTATATGTTCCCAAACCTTTTTCCAACAAATAAAGTTTTGTTACCATGCATGTTCTGAACTTCACAATAAGAGGGTTCAAAGATCACTCTTCTATTTTTATCACAAATCTGACTTACACTTAACAAGTTATAATGTAATCCTTCTACTAAGCATACATCTTCTATTGAAGGATTAGAACCTACCACACCAATACCAACGATTTTACCTTTAGCTTTATCTCCAAAGCTCACTGTACCTCCCTTTTTCTTTTCTAATCTGGTGAATTTCTTTCTATCACCAGTCATATGCCTAGAGCAAGCGCTATCCATGTGCCACATTTCTGTTTTCAGCTCACTCCTTAGGCACACCTGAAAAAATCACGCAGATTTAGGTACCCAACTCGTATTGGGTCCTGGAGGGTTAGTGGTAACAGGTGTATTCAACTTACTATGATTTTTCTTTTTGTTGAGACTAACAGATTTTTCAAATTGCTTCTGATGTTCTAAAGTCGCAACATTAGAAATAGCATTTTTCATATTAGAAACACGATTCTGTTTTGAAATGCTATCATAGTTAGAACTTGTCTTTTCTTTAGAAAACGATTCTGAAATTGACTTTAGAATTCTAATCTCAGTTTTCAAAGATTCATTTTCAGAATACAGATTTTTACATTTTTCTTCAAAGTGTTTCAGATTTTCAGAAAATTTGTCATTGCAATCTTTAAGATCTTTGATCTCTACAATAAGATCTTTGCATGTAACTTCTTGATAAAAAGCATCTTTCAAATGATTACATTCAGTTTTCAATTTTCTAAAGTCTTTCTTTAGAACTTTATGCTTTCTAACAAGCTTTTCAAATTCAGTGCAAAGGTTATTATAAGTATCTAGAAGATCACTTTCTGATTCTAGTTCAGAGATACTTACATTGCTTTCATCACGTTTTTGGCCTTTTTCATTTGCTTCACTACTTTCAGCTTTCTATGTTGAAGTCGAAGTTCTAATTTCCTTGGAGTCAGAATCAATAGTGGCCATTAGACAGATATTCGCAGTTTCCTCCTGGTCACTTTGACTTTTAGAATTAGAATCGTCTGAGTCACTCCAAGCAGCTACAAATGCTTGCTTCAGCTTTTCTTTCTTTGACTTCTTTTTCAGCTTAGGACAATTAGGCTTGATATGGCCGGGCTTGTTGCACTCATAACAAACCACTTCAAAAGTTCTTTCTTAGGCAAGTTGCTATTTTGAGGTGAAAAGTTCTTTTTGATAAACTTTTTCTGTGGCCTTCCACCTTTTTTATAGAACTTCTTGAATCTCTTAGCAACAAGTGCTAAATCATCACTATCAAGATCAGAAGAACTTTCTTCACTAGAAACTACTTTCAAAGCCAGTCCTTTCTTTTTCTTATCTTCTACAGACAAAGAGGATTTCATCTCTTCTGAAACAAGAGCTCCTATCAAATAATCATACGTTACAGGAGTTTCTTTATAGTTCATTACAGTTCCTATAGAATCCCATTTTTTTAGGTAGAATTCTAAGGATTTTCTTAATAAGCTCATCTTCTAAAATTTCCTTTCCAAGAGTTCTCAAAGGATTAACTATATTTGTAAATCTAGAATTTAGTTCAGCTATAGTCTCTCCCTCTTTCATACTAAACATTTCATATTCTCTCCAAAGGATATTAATTCTGGATTCCTTCACTCGGTCAGTACCCTCATAGGTAACTCTAAGTTTTTCCCAGACTTCCGTTGCAGACTTACATCCAGAAACTTTGTTATATTCTGTTGGATCTAATGCACAGTGAAGAATATTAATGGCTTTTGCATTTATAGATATGTCGTTCCAATCAGCATCATTATATTCTTCTTCTGTTTTTGGAACTCTTTCATTGTCAACAGTTTTCATAGGAATGCGAGGACCAGTTATTACATTCCTCCAGCAATTTATATCAACTGATTTTATAAAGTTTTCCATTCTGGTTTTCCAATAAGAGAAATTAGAGCCATTGAACAGAGGTGGTCTAGAAACAGATTGACCTTCTAAAGATGTAAGAGGAAGTGGGGTTGCCATGGGATCTTTTCTCTCAAGCGGTTAAGCTTTGGTAAGTCAAGAGCCAAGAGCTCTGATACCAGATTGTGGGTCCCGTTTATGTATGGCACAACCCAAGAGGGGGGGTGAATTGGGTTTTCTAAAAATTTAACTTTTAAAAACAAAAATCAGAATTCTATTGCAGCGGAATTAGAAAGCATTTGTGAGAGTTAGTTATCAAGTTTAGAACTTCCTCACAAAGCTTATTGCAAGATTAGAAAGACTCTGTGAAGAACAATTATTGCATTTAGAACTGCTTCACAAAGCTTAAGCAATTTTAGAATAACTCTGTGAAGGATAGTTATTGCATTTAGAACAACTTCACAAAGCTTAAGCGAGTTTATAAAGACTCTGTGAAGAACAGCTATTGCGATTAGAACAGCTTCACAAAGCTTATTGCTATTTTAGAAAGACTCTATGAAGAACAGCTATTGCGATTAGAACAGCTTCACAGAGCTTAAGCAATATTAGAAAACTGATTATAATTCATATTGTGAATTATACTGAATATAGAAGGACAGATTAGAACTTGGTAAAATCACAATGCAGAAATCCAGAGTTCTAATGTTCCACAGAGATAAAGCTTATTCACGATTAGAATCAGAAACTCATTAACAACATCGCATTTCTAAACAGATTAACAGTTGCGTAAATAGAATATAATCAAGCAGAACTTCAGAAAGTAGAAGAAGATAAACACAGAGATTTATAGTGGTTCGGCACTAACTCGCCTACATCCACTCCCCAAGACGCATCTTAAGATCCTCCACTATGTTATCTCTTTCCAAGGGTAAGAGACAAACCAACAATACAAGGAAATAGATCAACACCTAGATCTAACCTTTATCCCACTAGATTTTCCAAAGGTTCTAGTTAACCTCAACCCCTTCTGATTTTGCAGAGATCAGAAACTCAAATCAAGACATTAGAATCTCACACAAGGAGAAGGTCGCTTGATAACCTATAACACCATAGCTTTTCACCTAAGCTATTACACAAAAGTTTTCAAATAAAGAGCATGTCTACAACAGATTACAGAATCTATATAGACAGAGAGAAATGCAAATATAAGCACAGGAAGAACAGAAAACGAATTTAGAAAACGGATTTAAAGATCAGAACTGTTCTTCAGAAAATGTTGTTAATAAATTTTCTTTTCTCTTAAAAATTTTTCTTGAAGCAAAGAGACGAAAAGAAATAGGGGGATTGAAGAGAGAGCTTTGAGAGATTTAAACTTTAAACAATAGACTCATACTCTTTTGCAAAACCCAATCTTTTTAAAAGAGGAAATGGTTTTTATATGAAAAGGTGATATTCTCTTTTGAAGTTAACGTTGGGATTATTTTTGCTTTAATGAGCAATAAAGTTTCTGATGTTTTTAAACTAACGAGGCAATGCATGAGTTGCAATTAAAAGGGCTGTTAGACCACATTTAATATCCACACATGCAAGATTTGGAGATGAAAGGTTCAGTTTAGAAAACAGTGTAGCATTAATATCAGAAACAGATAGCTGTATTAAATTAGTTTAGAAAACAGTGTAACATTTATATCAGAAACAGCCAGCTGTATTAGAAACAGATAGCTACATTAAATCAGAAACTGCTTTTTAGATCAGAAAATGCTTTTTGCAGAATTTCATTTAATAGCTACCAAGAATATTTACTCCAAAGATATTTTAGATGGAAAAACGTGAAGAGTAAAGATTTTGGCTATATCATCTTAATAAATTTATTTTAAAACATTTCAAAATAATTTTGAGAGAGATAAAATAGATTTGTGCTTATAATATCATTTACTCTCTATCCTACAATAATTTCCTAAGACTTATTATAATACTAACCAATAGAAAATATCTTCATTAATCTTCATGGTCTTCAAATAAAAATCTTGGGATGTAGGAACTTCATTTCTTCAATAATTTTCAACAATAATTTCTGCATAAAATAATATTAACACATACAAGAATATTAAATTTATTTGTTTTGTATAATCATCAAAATCTCAAGATAAAATTGACCCTTGAGCCAACATATATATATATATATATATATATATATAACATAATTAGTTTTTAGAAAAATTTTCAGTTTTTAAAAAAATTTCGGCAGCATTTCAGCATAACATAATCAATTCTCAAGTCAAAACACACTAATATAAAGACTTCTATATCATCCCAACATCCACCAAAGTCAAAATAGCCACAACTAGGCCTCCAACTCAAAAGAATTATTCATTTCATTTCCAATCAAATGAAAACACAAATCAACATAAACTAATTTAAAAAAATTATTATATTTGTAAACTAATTTAAAAAAAATTATTATATTTGTTGTCATAAACACAAATCAACATAAACACAAATCATCATTCATCTCACATTAGGGACAGTTTCTTTTGCTTCTAATTTTGTGCTTTCTAATTTCCTTTGTGTACCTCAGTTTCACTATAATCTAATTTCCACTAATCAACTCACTAAAAATTCTAATTGTGTGCAAAGGAGATGATTGGGTTAGCTAAAGAAGAAGTTGGCCTTTATGATCTTGTTAAGCTTGTTTTTCCTATATCTAGTGCTTTTAGTTCAATAAATGATTATGCCAAGTCAGAGTTTGATGTTTGGCATTTTAGACTAGGTCATTTGTCAAGTAATAGCTTACAACAATTGCATTCTTTAGACAATAAGATTCTAAAACTCTAGTTCTCATCCTTGTGATACCTTTCACTATGCTACAGAAAATAAACTCTAGTCCAATTCAGAAAGGAGATAGGTTTAGCGAAATGCAATGTCCTAAGAATGATTTGGAACGTAAAGAGATGGAATCTATTCCATATGCGTCAGTGGTTGGGAGCTTAATGTATGTTCAGACATGTACTCGACCGGATATAAGTTTCGCCGTAGGAATGTTAGGACGATATCAAAGTAATCCCGGGATGGATCATTGGAAAGCTGCAAAGAAAGTACTTAGGTATTTACAAGGCACTAAAGATCATATACTCACTTATAGAAAGTCCAGCCATCTAGAAGTGGTGGGATACTCGGATTCAGACTATGCCGGTTGTGTAGATTCGAGAAAGTCTACATTTGGCTACTTGTTTCTCCTAGCTGGAGGAGCAGTATCATGGAAAAGTGGAAAGCAGTCTGTCATTGCTACTTCTACAATGGAGGCTGAATTTGTGGCATGCTTTGAGGCCACTGTTCATGCATTGTGGTTGCGGAACTTTATCTCAAGTTTAGGCATTGTCGACAATATAGCTAGACCGTTGAGAATTTACTGTGATAATTCCGCAGCTGTCTTCTTCTCTAAAAATGATAGGTACTCTAAGGGTGCAAAGCACATGGATTTGAAGTACCTATTTGTGAAAGAAGAAGTGCAAAAACACAAAGTGTCAATTGAGCATATCGGTACTGATCTGATGATAGCGGATCCGCTAACTAAAGGCCTACCGCCCAAAATCTTCACTGGCCATGTTGATAGGATGGGCATTATAGATAAGTCCTTGTTAGCATGATGGTTAAACTTGTATATATATATACATATGGTTGTTTTGCTCATATCATTGTGACACTTGGGAATTCAATTAAAGATGTGTTTTTGCTTATTTATGTGTTATCCACATTATAGATGTATACAATAATGATTTGAGTGAGATAACAATAACAGTTGATTGTAACAATGTATTGATTGTTGAATAGTTTCTCCATTAAAGTTTTATGAATTGAAGTGGTCTATGATATATGGAAGGAATCATGTTGTTCAATGACTTGTGACCGCCATAATCCGATCATCTTAATTCAAATTAAGGTAAACATGATAGACTCAAGAAATGCACATAGGCCAAGTGGGAGATTGTTAGATTATTTTAATAATCTGTATGTGGCCCATGTGATTAAAGGGCTGGTTCTAATTAAGGTGGCCCAAGATGATGGTTATTGGGCTTAATGGATAAGAGCCAGTTAGGGTTTTAATACCCTTCCTCTGCCTTATAAAAGATAAAGGAATCAACAGATTAGGGTTAACACAGAAAAAAAAGAGAGTGTGACGGCTACCTCAAACACATACGGGGATAGTTTGTTTGAGAGAGCTCATAAAAGAAACTCCCGCGTTGATTATTCTCTGACCATTAAAAGAGCACTTACGGACAAAAGGTCAGAGTGAAGAAACGTAGATCTGCTGTTACAGTGACAATCGAATTGCCCCAACGAGGTAACGAGGTAACCCATAACATAGATCTGCCGTTATGGATCAAGGTACGCTTCCGATTATTGTATATTCTTGTCAAACAAATTCTATGAACAATAGATATGGGCTATATTAAAGATTATTTAACATCAAATCCATGATCTTCCAATAGGGTATATGTCTAAGAAGTTTGGTAAGGAGGTTGGAAATTTCATTGGCATTTTCATTGCGATTGATTTTAGAAAACTTTAAAGGAATATGGAGGAAGTATACGAGGATTACACTCAATATTGATATTCATAAGCCTTTGAGAGGATGAATGCAAATCAAGAAATCGGGTGTGATTGGATGTGGATTACTTTTAAGTACGAGAGGTTATATATGTTTTGCTTCTTTGTGGTATACTGGCCATTCTTATCATTTTTTTTAAGCTTTTATTTGACAATCCTAGGATCTCAAGAGATTAGTTTGCATATAGAGCTTGGATGAAGATGGATAATCAAAAAATTACCAACATTGGAGAAAAATGGCTCTTACCGAAATGGACGATTATCAATGGCTAGTGAGGTGGAGAAGAGGTAGTTCCCATGGAGTCTGATCAGGCTATTTTTCCAGGTAAGGATTCTTTTCAAAAGAATTTGAATCCCATTGTTAGCTCGAAGATCTTGCATAATGCTTATTGGAGATACCGTGCATGAAAAGGAAAGTAGTATCCATAATCAACACAATGTAGAAGATGTTGATTCTTTAATTATCTTGGATAAAAGAATATCGATGTATGGAGGAAGTTCAAAAGAATCCATTAATTATGGAAGATAAAATCGATGATTTAAAAAAACTTGATAAAGGCAAGTACTACAGTCCAAGCCCGCCTAGCCCAATGAGTTCATTATGCTAGAATTATCATAGGCTTGGGAACCCACGTACACTTAATGAATTAAAAGACCTTGTGTCTTTGAAGTGGCGTAATATTGTTTTCTTAATGGAGGTTTTTGTGGGTTGGACAAAGGTGGATAGAGTTCGGAAGCTATTGGGTTTTAAGGGTATCTTTGTGGTTAATCCAATAGGTCATAGTGATGGTTTAGTGTTACTTGGAAATTGACGTCAAGGTTGAATAGCAGGAATTACCCCCTTTTAATTTACTGGTTTCTATGGTATCCCCAACCAAAATCAAAGACGACAGGCTTGGAAATTGTTGGAATCCTTAAAGAACAAGTCGCCTCTACCATGAGTGGCCGCAAGAGATTTTAATGATTTATTATTTCATTATGAGAAGATGGGTAGAGTTGATCATCCCTCATGGCTTATTCAAGGTTTCCATGAGATTGTTGATTAATATGGACTTTTAAACATGGTTTTGTTGGCAATTAGTTTACTTGGGAGCGTGGACGAGATATTGATGCTTGGGTTTGTCAACGTACATGGATAGAGCCCTTATCTCACAAACAAGGAATGATCTTTTTCTTGAAGCTTGTCTCTATCATCTAGAGGTTATCGGTAATGACCACTGTGCTATCTTCTTGAGCCTGGGGGTATCTTTTATTTGCAATATCTAAAGGCCTTTCAAGTTCGAAAATTGGCTAAAGGAACCCAATTTTCAAGAAGTGGTTTGAGAGGCTTGGGAGATTGGTCATGGTTCGAAAATAGGGAATGAGATTCGATAGTGGGGTATTTCTCTTGCCAAATGGGGTGAAGAGAGGAAGCAGTTGTTTAAGTAAAATTGATGGAAAGTTGACTTCAAATGTCGGAATACAAGAGTAACTAAGATGTTGTGTCCATTGAGCTTTATAAGTGTCACGACCCGACTCCATGGGCCGGACCGGCACTAGGGCCCAGGTAAGCTTAAGGCCCCCGAGGCCCGTAGGAAGCCTGAAACACTAGAATCTATTATCTCGGTATAAATTTCAATATTCAGCCTATATGATTATGAAAAATAAACCTCAACATTTTATTATTTCTCGGCCCAAGTTTATCTTCTACAGCATTCTATAGTTCGGGCCCAGTTTACAATACAACACATTCTAATATGGCTTACAGAGTTATTTTTTCTATGTTAATTCACGACTAAATATAGGTAAATCCTACAACTGCGGAGTCACTAACTCTTTGGTATACATAGCTCTTTATACACATAATTACATAGTAAAATAATTATGGAACTATGGAAAATTTCTCTATTCCCCTGCGCTGAAGAAACATAGCCTAAATCGGATTAAAGAAAAAAACTTACTTCCTGAAAAATCAAACAAGACATGTGAGTTTTCTAAGGAGTAATAATTATTGCACAACACACGCAGTCACACAAATGTGTAAACATATCAATCTAGTCATCCGACTAGTTATATGCTCACGCAGCCAATCACACAAATGGCACATACCAGCACTCACAATCATTAACATCTTCATATAATCACATCACGTGGAAATTGGTCTGTGGCATCACCGAAACCCCGATGAGTCGTCCTCCCACATGGCCCATCCTCTCACGTGTGCACCAGGGAGCCGATCCCCCATACTGGCCGACCAGTCTAATCCTCACTTGACCAGCCCTCTTATTGTTTTTCCATTCTATCTTTTCTTTTCCATACCAACAGGAGGCAACCCGGTCGTCTCCATCAAATCTAGATCATCAGGCGCTCACAACAGGAGGCCACCCTGCGGGCTGCGATCAAATCTAGATTATCCGGTGCGCCAATAAAGAAGCCAACCTGTGGTTAATAGTAACGGTAACGGTAGGTGCACACGGGGGCGCCGATCTCCCATTTACCCGGCTAACAGTAATCAGAATCAGGATCCATATAACGGTAACGGTCTCACAAACCTATGGTGACTCACTTCATCCCAATTCCACACAAACAAAGCATAGCATTATCACAACACAATTAATCAAACATTGCAATCAAATGCAAACATATTAATCAATTAAACATAGTAATGCAATGCACAATTAAACATCCAAAATCAATGCAAATAAATAAATAAATAGTATTAACAATAAACCACAATAATAAAATAAATAACAATAATAATGAAAATAAATAAATAAATATGTAAATAATTAAATCAGTAATAAAGATAATAAATAATCAAAGCACTCTATCTATTGTGTACCAAGTTATAGATTTAATCTAAATGAACTTATTAATTATGTCATTAATTAAAACTAGTCTAGGTTTTATTGAAATTTCGGCAGCATCTCCCCTAAAAATAGGCCTATCTACCTGTTTAAATATCACAATAATATATATATATATATATATATATATATATATATATATATATATATATATATATTAATACACACAGCCCATCCGTCGGGCAATCAATCAAATCGAATACCCGTCCTCCTTTAAATAACAATATCGCCATTTAACATACATAACAACTTACACAAGCTTAATTCGTATTCTAAATAACATCATTTATCAGTCATTGGATACATATGTATGTGTATACAAGCATGTGTGCATAATTAACTTTCACCATTAATTCTTATTCCATATCTTTTCATTGGTACCTTGACATTTAAAACTTCAAGCTTAAACTCTCCCTACACAATTATATGAATATACCTAAATAGTCATATATAAACTTATACGTGTCTTTCTTTCTTCGTACCAATACAAAAAAATCAAGTTTCTAATCAAACCTACAACCTACATGCTAACAAATTTGCCATTCAGCAAGAAATTTAGTTATCGCATCAATTCTCATCCCATCATTCTCAAAGTTCAAGTAATAGAATAATGTGGAAGCAATTGTAACAACAATCTAACCATTGCTTTATAAGGTTTCAACTCATAGCTTCAATTGCATAACAATTTAAATACTTCTCCTAGAATTTTGTTCAACATTAGCTTAGCACCTAGTTTTTCCTCCCATATCATGATTCAATGCAGTAATCATCAAGTAAATTTTAACATTTCTTTAGAAATCGTACTAAATTGTTCATTAAATTAGTTATAGCCTAAATTTAGTATGAAGAATTAAATTTTTCTAATAAAATAGCATGAATAAAGGCTAGAAATGAAAATCCCTTCACAAACTTTGATTTATACTCAATCCTTCTATCAAATTCGAAAGACAACATACATTACTAAAAGAAAGGTTGAAAATTGCTTACCCAGTTGCGAAAATGCCGAAAAACTGAATATTTTCGATAAAAGTGACCGGAAACAGCTCCAATAATCAAAGTCCGATTCTGCCGTCG
The DNA here is from genome assembly GCF_041381405.1 of Jatropha curcas. Lineage (NCBI taxonomy): Eukaryota > Viridiplantae > Streptophyta > Magnoliopsida > Malpighiales > Euphorbiaceae > Jatropha > Jatropha curcas. The sequence goes on from NC_143159.1 coordinate 10,237,412, forward strand.
CTAATTTGGCCGGAGAAAAGAACAGTGACGTGCGGTAAAGGAATGACAGTGAGGAAGGAGCTGGTTCTACTAGCTGGTGGCGGGTCTTGCCGGAAAATCGAAGAGGAGAGCAGATAACGCGACTGCGTACCTACTGCGAGTTGCGATCGCAGCTTCTTTTTTTTTTTTTTTTTTCACTCCGCCAGTCGAAACGGGAAGGAGAGAGTGAAGGAGAGACCGGACCGGAGCTTCTTCGTCAACGAGAGAGAAGCCAGCATCGCTGGAAACTCGAGGAGCAGGAGACTCGACATGATTTCCCGATCGAAGGAAGTCGCGACTCTCTTGCGCCTTTTGCAGACGCCAGAAAAGAAAGAGAGGAGAGGAAGAGAGGCCGGAGCTGCGTGAGGCGACGGCGTGGCAAGGAGGTGCAACGAGGCGGCGCTGGTTCTGGTGGTCGAAAAAACGAGACCAAGGGGAGGGGGAGCTACTGGGTCGGCGCTGGAGAAGAAGGACGAAGAAGAAGAAAAGAAGTTTTGGGTTTCTAGACTATTCCGGTTCGATTCGAATCGGTTTGGTCCAATTCAATGATTCGGTTCGATTTGCTTGGTTTTCTAATCCGATTTGATTTATTTTGATTCTTTTAGTTAGGTTCTAGAACATTTCCTCAATTTACTAAATAGTAATAATATTAATAATTAATAGCAATAATATTAGATTTTTAGAATAATTAATTTATATAGTAATCACACACATATACATATACATTTTTAATAATTTAGTAATTAGTGCTCCATATTTACTTTTAAAAATTTCTAAAGGTTCTCCACTCGGCAAATATTTAATAATATGCTTTGGGCTTGAGCCCAACTCCGTAAACTTGGGCTCGAATTGAAATTGTTTGGTATTTATAGCCCATATAGTTGAAAATCGAGATTTTTAATTTAATAAAAATTCAAAAGTTTCGAAAATAGAAATTCGGGATGTTTCAATAAGATTGCGAAAGATGCTTATTCATCAGTATTATGACAGTAGTAGATTTATTGAAAACAACAAGCTAAGCAGTAGTAGATTTATTGAAAACAACAAGCTAAGCAGTAGTAGATTTATTGAAAACAACAAGCTAAACAACATTAGTTACAGGATGGTGACTGTAATACTCTATTCTTTCACATAATTGCCTTTACATGTTGTGGGAAAAATGCAATGGTGCAATTAAAAGATTCCAATAGGGTTTGGCTTTCATGGGTTAATGGCCTTAGCGAGCATATTGTAAATTATTATTCACAGTTATTTACCTCAGAGCAACGGGACGATGAAGCCGTGTTGGAATGTGTAAAGTGGAAGATTTGGTCTTGTCAGAACAAGATGCTGGGACAATCTTTTACTTATGAAGATATTAAAGAAGTTGTTAAGGGTATACACCCAGACAAGGCACCAGGCCCGAATGGTTTAAGTCCGGCTTTTTTCCAATGTTTTTGGCATGTGGTCGGGGGTAATATTAGTGTTGCTTGTCTTGCATTCTTAAATCATTATGGAGATCTATCAAAGCAAATTAAACTAATATTATCTTAATTCCGAAAAAAGTTAATCCTGAATCAATTTTTGATTTGAAACCAATTTCTCTATGCAATGTGGGGAATAAAATTGTCAATAAAGCAATGGCTAAGAAAATGAAACATTACCTATCTGATATTTGTTGGTGGTAGTGTGCCACTCAAGTGGGACCCACATTTTTTTTTAAGTGGCGGTGCCCAACCACGTGATGAAATAAAAAAATAAAAAAAAAAGGGGGAAAGTCAGAAGGTTGGTTACCAACCATTCAAAGTTTGGCAACCAACCACGAAATAAAGGAAAAGTCGTGAGTCACGACTCTCTCACTCTCTCATTCCCTCTCCTATAAATAGGAGGGGGTGCCTCTCAGTTTAGATGTACCAACAACACAAAGCAGACGAAGAAGAGGTGAGAAAACAATAGAGAGTTTTTGAGTTTTAAGAAGGGTTCTTAAAACTAAGGGTTTAGAATAGTGAAGATTATTGGGGGTGTTTTTGGGAAACACTTGTGAGTGCCACTATTTTGTATTACTCTCTTGTAAACCTACTATTTTTAATAGTGGAAGAAAAATATTCGGAGTTGGTCCCGTGGACGTAGCCCTAAACAGTTGAGGGTGAACCACGTAAATTTCTGTGTGTCCCAATTTTAATTTTTCGGCTATGTTATTATTTCTGTAATTTTTATTACCAGTATCCTAACAAGTGGTATCAGAGCCTGGTTCAGCCGGTCAGATAGCGGTACCGGATCCGTGGATATATTTTGAAAATAAATATACCACGAAGACGAGAAAATTACGACGAGTCCGTTGGTGCAGTCCGCTCGGAAAGACGTTGCAAAATCGACTTAGTGATAAATAGTAAAATAGTAACTCGCAGTTGATGGTGAATAGTTACTATTGACGTTACTGTGGCTGAGCCCGTTAAGCACAGCACTATTCACGTATAGTACCATTCACGCATACAGGTACTATTCAAGTATAGTACTATTTACGTGTATAGTTACTATTCTTGTATACGATTACTATTCACATATACAGATACTATTCATTCAAAAATTATGGAGGCTAGGACGAGCAAAATGATCAGTCTAAATGGCGCAAATTACCACATATGGAGAAATAAAATGAGAGATCTCCTAATGGTAACCAAAATTCAGAAAGAGTATGGTCAGGTAAGGATGTTTCTTATGATCATTTGCGGGTGTTTGGTTGCAAAGCCTTTGTGCATATTCCTAAGGATGAGAGGTCTAAGCTTGATGTCAAGACTCGACAATGTGTATTCATTGGCTATGGCCAAGATCAATTTGGCTATAGATTTTATGATCCAGTCCAGAAAAAGATGATAAGAAGTAGAGATGATGTATTTGTTGAAAATCAGACTATTGAAGATGTTAAAAAGACTCAGAAGCAAGCTGCCGATAGATCTGAAGATGATTCAACAGATGTGCAAATAGTTCCTCCAGCAACAGAAGAAAGACAAGTTGGAGATGAAGAAAATGTTCCACAAGAACAAGAGCCAGAGTTAGAAAATTCAGAAGTTCCTCATCAGAATGAACCAGAAGAAGATTTTGATGGTGTTCATGTACAGCCACCAGCACCGGAAGGTTCTCAAACATTAAGAAGGACTAGTAGAGTCAGACAACCATCTACTAGATATTCAGCAAATGAATATGTATTGATGACTGACGGGGGAGAACCCGAATGCTTTGAAGAAGCAATGGAAAGTGAACACAAAAGGAACTGGATTGAAGCCATGCAAGATGAAATGAAATCCTTGCATGAGAATAAAACATTTGAGCTGGTAAAGTTGCCCAAAGGCAAGAAAGCTTTGAAGAACAAGTGGTGTTCAGGATCAAGCAGGAAGAACACAGCTCCCAACCACGATTCAAAGCCAGACTGGTTGTGAAAGGATTCAATCAAAGAAAAGGTATAGATTTTGATGAGATCTTTTCACCAGTTGTGAAAATGACATCCATTCGGACAGTGCCCGGAATGGCCACCAGTTTTGATCTGGAAATCGAGCAAATGGATGTAAAGACTGCCTTCCTACATGGAGATTTGGAAGAAGAAATATACATGGAGCAGCCAGAGGGTTTCATAAAAAAGGGGAAAGAAGATTGTGTTTGTAAACTGAAGAAGAGCCTGTACGGCTTGAAGCAGGCACCAAGACAGTGATACAAGAAGCTTGAGTCTGTTATGGGGGAGCAAGGTTACAAAAAGACTACTTCAGATCACTGTGTCTTCGTAAAGAAATTCTCTGATGATGACTACATTATTCTCTTACTCTATGTACATGATATGTTGATTGTTGGTCAGAATTCTGTCAGAATTAATAGCTTGAAGAAACAGCTAAGTAAGTCTTTTGCTATGAAAGACTTGGGACCAGCAAAGCAAATTCTTGGTGTGAAGATTACAAGAAATCGAAGAACCAAGAAATTATGGTTGTCACAGGAGAAGTATATTGAGAAGGTACTTCAAAGGTTCAAAATGGAGAATGCTAAAGCGGTTAGTTGTCCTCTTGCTAATCACTTTAAATTAAGCTCAAAACAATGCCCTTCTACCGATGGAGAGAAGGAAGAGATGGAAAAGATCTCATATGCTTCAGCAGTTGGAAGCTTGATGTATGCCATGGTCTGTACATAGCCAGATATTGCTTACTCAGTCGGAGTAGTGAGTCGGTTTCTTTCAAATCCGAGAAAGGAACATTGGGCTGCAGTGAAATGGATTTTCAGGTATCTTCGAGGTACGACTAAAATATGTTTATGTTTTGGAGATGAGAAGCCAGTATTAGTCAGTTATACCGATGCAAATATGGCTGGGGATGTTGACTCGAGAAAGTCCACATCAGGGTATCTAATCACATTTGCAGGGGGAGCTGTGTCATGGCAATCAAGATTACAGAAGTGCGTTGCTCTATCAACAACTGAGGCAGAATTTATAGCACTGACAGAAGCATGTAAGGAGCTGCTGTGGATGAAGAAGTTCTTGAATGAACTCAGAATTCATCAAGAATGATATTTGATATTCTGCGATAGCCAGAGTGCGATTCATCTTGGGAAGAATTCCTCCTTTCATTCAAGATCAAAGCACATTGATGTTAGATATCATTGGATCAGGGATGTACTGGAGATGAAGCAGTTACAGCTTGAGAAGATCCATACATATGAAAATGGGTCAGATATGTTAACGAAGACTCTTCCAAAAGACAAATTTGAATATTGTCGATTAGCTGCAGGGATGATGGAGAATATGGCTGACGTCCCCACTTGAGCGTGTAGGGGGAGATTTGTTGGTGGTGGTGTGCCCACTCAAGTGGGACCCACATATTTTTTTTTTGGAGTGGCGGTGCCCAACCACATGATGAAATAAAAAATAAAAAAAAAAAGGGGGAAAGTCAGAAGGTTGGTTGCCAACCATTCAAAGTTTGGCAACCAACCACGAAATAAAGGAAAAGTCATGAGTCACGACTCTCTCACTCTCTCATTCCCTCTCCTATAAATAGGAGGGGGTGCCTCTCAATTTAGATGTACCAACAACACAAAGCAGACGAAGAAGAGGTGAGAAAACAATAGAGAGTTTTTGAGTTTTAAGAAGGGTTCTTAAAACTAAGGGTTTAGAATAGTGAAGATTATTGGGGGTATTTTTTGGGAAACACTTGTGAGTGCCACTATTTTGTATTACTCTCTTGTAAGCCTACTATTTTTAATAGTGGAAGAAAAATATTCGGAGTTGGTCCCGTGGACGTAGCCCTAAACAGTTGAGGGTGAACCACGTAAATTTCTGTGTGTCCCAATTTTAATTTTTCGGCTATGTTATTATTTCTGTAATTTTTATTGCCGGTATCCTAACAATATTATATCTAATTATCAAAGTGCTTTTATGCCCGATAGATCTGTTATTAATAATGTTATGATTGGGTATGAAATTATGTAATTTTTGTGAAACGCAAAACACAAGGAAGAAAGGGTATAGTTGCTTTAAAAATTGATATGAACAAAACCTATGATCGAGTTGAATGGTTTTTCTTGAAAAGATTAATGCTTAAATTAGGCTTTTCAAATGTTTGGGTGAATAAGATCATGCGTTTGGTGACAACTATTAAATACCCCATTTTACATGATGGGAGCAAGTATGATCTTATTATCCTATGAAGGGGGCTACAATAAGGTGATCTAATTTCTCAATATTTATTTATTATTTGTGTTGAAGCTTTATCTACTTTATTGGAAAATTTTCAGATAGCAAGACAGTTACATGGTTATAAAGTGTTGACATCTACTCCTGTGATTTCCCACTTGTTCTTTGTTGATGATATATTTTATTTCTTCAAGGCGATTCTTCCAGAAGATATTTGATCAAACAATGGCTCTCCTCATATCAACAGGCACTGGGGCATAAATTTTAATAAATCAGAGATTTATTTTAGTGCTAATACTAATGTTAATGTGTAGGAAAATATTTATGTCCTATTGGGAATGAATCAAGTTATTCGAACTTCAAATTATTTGGGGCTTCCTTCCATCGTTGGGACATGTAAAAAGGAGATTTTCTCTTTTGTAGTTGATAAAATGGTGAAGAAGGTAGTTGGATGGAAGAGGAAGTAGCTTTCTAAATCTAGAAAAGAAATCTTATTTAAAGTCAGTAGCGCAGGCGATACCAAATTGTCTAATGAATGAATTCTTATTGCATCTTGACACTATAGACTCAATCGAGAAAGTTATGAAACTGCTTCCGGTGGAGGACCGGAGGTTGGGAGGGCACAAAAATTCACTGGTTCTTTTGGGCTAAGCTATGTTGAACGAAGAAGAAGGTGGTCTTAATTTTAAAGCATTTCGAGAGTTTAATATTTCTCTCCTTGCAAAGCAAGCATGGCAACTCTTAACTCAACCAAATGCTCTAGTTGCTAGACTCTGTTGTGCTAGAAACTATTAGATGTCTCATTACTGGAGACTACAATAGGCTCAAACCCAAGCTTCATTGGCGTAGTATTCACGAAAATATCAAACTGTTGCGCAAAGATTGTATTCATTGCATTGACAATGGGTGCTCAACTCTAGTTTTCGGCTTCCCATTGCTACCTAATATAACCTCTCCTTTTGTGACGCCTGTTAATAATTCAGGCATAGATGAACTATTTGTTTCGGACTTGATGATCATTAGTAGATGAGCTTGTGATGATAAAGTCTTATCTATGTCACTACAAAAAAAACGGCATTTTGCGACCGATTGGTCGGTCGCAAAATGCCAAAAAATCGGTCGCTAAATTCAATTAGCGACGGATTTGCGACCAATATTTGTCGGTCGCAAAAATTCTCGTCGCAAAATATTTTGCGACCGATTTTTTTCGTCAGTCGCAAATTAGCGACCGATAAATCGGTTACAAATTGGTCACAAAAAATTCTGTCGCAAATCGGTCGCAAATTGTAAATTTAAAATTTTTATTTTTGGTCGCTAATCGGTCGCAAATCGGTCGCAAAATTAAAAAAATAAAAAAAATAAATATTATTATAAAACCATAATTTTTTCCCACCTGTGAAAATTGAATTTGTTCCAAAATAAAGAATTATTCTAGGCATTATGATGTTCGGATCAAAAGTGAGGTACAATATTCTTATCATACGTCCTAGAGGAGTGCTTATAAGTTAAATTCATTTATACACAGGCAAAAGCAATAACAAAATTGAAGAGAAACTACCTCATCTGCTAAATAACAAAATCGTAACAGAGCAACTAGTTCTGACTGATTATATTTGAAAACAAGCCAAACAAATCAAAGCATTTAAGAGTAAAATTAGTCATACCTGTACAATGCATAATAATTGTTGAGACAACAACAAACCAAGAAAATAGTTTACCAAGAAATTAAATACTATATATCAGCATCGATTGCTTTGTTCAAAAAATTTACCAAAAAGATGATCTTCCAAACTACCCATTAATTGGCATGTACTCATAAACCAATAGTCTTTGATCACCAGCAGTGCAATAGCCAATCAAGGTGACAAGATTGGGATGATGTAACAGGCTCAACATCAGAACCTCAACAATAAATTCCTGAAACCCTTGAACACCATCATGATTAAGTTGTTTCACTGCAACAATCTGATCATCAAAGAAAAAGAAGCAATTATTAGAACTGTGAAACAAACTAAACCATACATATCTTTTTCCTAACATAAGAAGGCCAAATTGTATAATTCGATTCACTTGCCTCCCCTCATTCTAGACGGCCTTTATAGACCCTCTCAAAACCTCCTTCTCCGACCAAATTTATCTCTCTAAAATTGCTGGTGGCCGATGCAAGCTCTCGAAAAGTGAAACTGCGAGCTCCACTGGTGTCCGCAGCCTTATTGCCATTATCTGCACCAAAGTATATGATATTTCTTTATTATTTTTAAACTAAAAAAAATACTGACCTGGAACTGGAATTATATTCAAAAATGTCGAATTACCAATAGAGTAAGGCTTTCTCTTCCCGCTACCTACAATTCCACATGTTGTTTAACAAAACATCAACAAGCATTCACCAAAATAAACTAAATAAACTAAAAGAAAAAGAAATTCAACAGTATAAAATCTACTGTGATAAGAACAAACCAGATTGAGAAACAGAGACAAACCAGAAGAATCAGAAGAATGGCGTGAGGTAGATCGAAGGCCATTTTCAACGTCGATCTTAGTATCTTTACGGGATGAACTAATGCAAAAAAAGCACCTCATTTCTGCAAAAAAATAATTTTTTCCAAGAAATTTGAATTTGTTCTTCACTTATGTTTCTGCAACTACAGTTTCAAGCATGGCTACTACTGAAATGGAGATTTCTCCAATTCTTTTTATAATAATAATAATAATAATAATAATAATAATAATAATAATAATAACAGTAACAATATTATATTTTAATAATAATAATAACAATAATAATTAATAATTAATAATAATAATAACAGTACCTAATTCGTAATCGCAACACAAAACTAACCAAAAATTATTATAATAAAAACACATAAAATTGCAAAAAAAAAATTCGAAAAAAAAAATCGCAAAACTTACCTCAACTTAATTGTGTCCAAACAGCAATGGAGTGACCGGAGTTACAACGAAGCGGAGCTAGCGGCGTCAGGCAAGCTAGAGCAGCGTCAGGAAGGGTTGGAGCGGCGCTGCGAATGGAGGAGAGGAGAGGAGGAGGAGAAGAAAGAAAGAAGAAAAAAGAAGAAGGAGGGCGTCTGGCGTTTAAAGCCCTAATATTTGCGACCGACAGGTCGGTCACAACTTTCATTAATATCGGTCGCAAATTTTAACTCTGCGACGTCGTTTTACTTCGCAATAAAATTGCGACCGATTTGCGACTCAAACTTTCGGTTGCAAATAATCGGTCGCAAATCGGTCGCAGAAATTATTTCTAATTTTGAAGCGCGCAATGTTGCGACTGAATAACACGTAGTAACACATCGGTCGCAAAATCGGTCGCAAATCCGTCGCAAACTGAAAAAGAAACTCGTGGGGATTTTTAGCGCTACAATTACCGACTATTTGTCCATAAGTCGCAAATCGGTCGTAAAATTGCGACCGATTTGAGTCGGTCGCAAAAATGGTCGCAATTTGGAGATTTTTTTGTAGTGTGTTATTCACATAAGCTGAAGCTGGTTTAGTAAAGCAAATCCAATTGGGTTCGGTAGAAAGGGATAATACTTGGTTTTGGTTGTGGGATCCAAAGGTTAATTATACAGTTAGCAGTAGCTACCAAGTTTTCTATAAGGAAAAAGAATTCTAGAGATTACTCGACGGTACAATTTGGAAAGCTATTTAGCATAGTGATATACTAGGAAAAATCAAAATTTTATATGGAGAACTGTCTCGGGTTGCCTCCTTGTGCTAACATCTTTCAAGGCTAGGCACGTTGATGTTGATATTATGTGCCCAACATGTGATAGCGAAGAAGAAACAATTTTACATGTGTTATGCTTTGCCCCGTTGCCCAGCAAACATGGATATAATCTCCTATAGGATGGTGGAGTGATGTCAATGATGTAGACTGTTTTGGTTTTGTCTAATGTTCCAAAGGACAAGATTGATATTTCTTTTACTATTATGTGAGAATTATGGTGGAGTCAAAACCAGTTAATTTGGCATAATAAACGAATCCTAATTGGGATTATGTTGCAACATGCTATCAGTTGTTTAAAGGAAAGATAGTTCGCGTGCCTACTACTATAACTTGGGAAGTATATTTAGGAGTCTATGTTCAGTTAAGTGGATTGCTCCTGTTGTGGGTATTGTCAAATTAAACTTTGATGCGACATAGAATGGAAGGAACAAATGTGCAGACCTAGAGTGATTATTATAGGACAAGCAAGGAAGATAGTTAAGAGGTGGCTATTATGTTATAGAGGATGTGGCATTTATAGCAATGGCAGAATTGATGGGAATACGGGAAGCTCTCAATTGGGTTAAGGATTGTGGGAGAATGTCCAACGAGAGGTGGAGGGAGACTGGTCGATGGTTTTACATGCTCTTAAGCATTCCTAATCCAATATTTTGTATTTTGATGCTTTAATTTATGATGTTAGAACTCTTCGAAATTAGTTCAGTTCTTTAGCTATGCTTTTTGCTAAGAAATCAGCGAATCGGTATATCCACGTGATAGTAAGTGCTGCTAGTTCTATCTCTGATTTATTGGAGTGGGGTCATGTCCCTCCAACTTTGATTCATGATGTCCTATGTTTTTTATGCTATGAATATATATACAATATCTTTATTCAAAAAAAATTAAAATATATGAAAGTATTCATTTAAAACTTATAAAAAAAAAATGATTACATGTTACTTGGTTTTTTTTACCGAACTTGTTTACAAACTTGAAGAAAAAGTAAAAAAAAAAAAAAAAATTATCATCGGAATGAATTTTCTATAATATTCGCATTATTTTTTTTAATTGAATGATTATCATTTTTATATTATTTAAAAGTGGTATTTATTGAGTTGAGCTGCCTTTTTTTTCTTCCATTTAGTCACAAATTAATTTCACTAGTTAAGTTATTAAACAATAATATAATATTTTTCAATCTTTATTCATTATTAATTTTTTTAGTTACACTAGTCTTTTTATGGCGTGCGTTGCATATTGATTATACTCGTTATTGGTACTCGTTCAATTTTTTATGTCATTTTTTACTTATTATTTATACTCATTTTTATTTTTAATATTAAATATCGATTATAATTTTTATCTTATATTATTTAAAATTTTATAATATTAGAATAAAATTTCATGTAAGATTAATGTGAATATAACGATTAATTAATAAAAAAAAGTGTGTATATATACACATAGTTCAGCTTAATTTATATCGTCGTTTATCTAAAATTCATTATAACTACAATATCACCTAATAAATATGTTTTAATATATAGATACATAAATATAAGAATAAAATATTACATATATTTTTAAAATTAAAATTTCAACTGTTCATCATCTTACACACATATGTTTATTTTATTTAAAAAATTTTAAAAGTAAAAATTTAAAAATTTTGAAAGACTTAATTATATATATATTATATTTGAAAATATTTTATAAAAAATATAGTTTTTTCTTTTTTTTAATCTCTCTCCTAAATAAAACATTTTAAATTATAATAAAAATGGAATCAAATATTTAAATAAATTTACAAAATAAAATATAAAAACTTTCAAATGTCTCATTATTATATATATTTATTAAAAAATAATATGTTCATACTACTTTTCTTTTAAAAGAAAATATCATGTATTATATTAAATGTCTAATCACAGTACATCTTTGAGAAAATAAATTTACTTTGGTATTAAAAATTCTTAAATTATTTTGTCATGATTTTTCCTTATATGTTTGAAATATTTACATTATTTTATATAATAATTTAGTTTATGCAAATGTTAAAAGAAAAAGTTAATGACATACTCAGGTATTACAATAACATATATAATTACATGTTTTACAGAAATTAAAGTTCAAATAAATATTCCTGGATACCATTAAAGATAAATATGATTATTGATTGATTTAGTAATTAATTCATTATGAGATTGAAAAATAATCGAAAGTAACCGAGAATTAATATAGATGATTGTTATTTCTTAAATTAAGTCATTTATTAAGTTAGATGTTTATTATTTCTTATATTATTTGAAATTAACATTTTATTAAGTAGTTTTCTTTTTCCATTTAATCACAAATTAATTTCATTAAATAAATTATTAAAGTAAAACAATCAGGATAATGATGATGCATATACATGCTTTTTAAAGCTTTTGAGCAATTTATTTTAATCCTTTAGTGCCAAATTAATTTCATTAAATAAGTTATTAAAACAAAACAATAAATAAATGGAGATAATAATATCATTTTGTAGGCTTATTTTCATCCATTGTTCCTCAAGTTAGAGAGTAATCACTATATCGTCCCTTATCTTTAATTTGTCACTTAAAACCGTTTTAATTTCTATTTATGTAACACCAAACTCCCTTTGCTTATTTTCTAGTAATGAATAAATCCGTAAATTTGACTTGGCTTGAATAAATAAAAACTTAGTCACGTAAGCTTTGCCTACTATCCTGCCTTTTGATTCTTCTCAGTTCTCAACTAATACATGTGTCACATCCAAAATTTCACCAAAGAATGTTTCGTCGCTCTTTGTTTAACTTAAATATCAATGGTTTCACTATATCTTGCAATTGATGGTGAACAAAATATTGCTTTTATATTACTAATAGTGGTTTTGTAGGAGCAAGAAAAATCCCCAATACACCAGCAACAGACTGAAAATCATTAGAAATTACAGGTTAAAGAGAGATCAAGCGTGAGTTTATCCAATACACCAGTAATAGCCTGCATATACCTCTCAAGCAACTTCTAGTAGCCCTAATAAAACCACCTTGGACTAATTCATCCGCCATGCCAAAAGTTGTTACGCACCAATACTAACATCAAAGTCATCATGCAACTCAATCCATCTCTATATATAAAACCATATCCAATAATCGAAACAACAAATAGAGATACCATAAAAAAAGGCGAGACCCTCGTTTATCCTAATATAAGCATAAGATAGATGTGAAAAAAAAAAAAAAAAAAAAGACAATCACCAACAAACAATAGAGACCCACCAACATGTAAGCGATGATGAATATATGATCAATGAATACACCAAAATTATGAGAAGTAATCAACGACAGTCATTTAACTCGGGTTTAGAGTGTTTAGAGTTTCAGAGAGACGACGAAAAGTAATTAGGGCAGTGGGTAAGCGTAATTTTGAAGAGGAATTAAAGGAGGGAAAAATGGACAAAAAGAATAGGGATAAGAAGGGATTTTGATTTAAAAGTCGTTTGTAGGGAGAGAGAGAGAGAGAGAGAGAGAGAGAGAGAGAGAGAGAGAGAGAGAGGAGAGTGATGGCACGTTGGATAGGAATGTGGTGGTAGTTAGGTGGGATAAAGATGGAGAGAGAGAGAGACATGAGAAAAGAGAAGAGAGAGAGAGGAGAGAGAAGTAAAAGAAAATTTAAGAGAGATAATATGCTGATAAGGCGCTTTTTTTTTTTTTTTACGCATTTCTCGGCTGCCAAATTATTTGTATTTGATTGAAAAATAATCAAAGGAGTTTTGTTTTATAAAAATTAAGTTGAGACAATTTTAAATAACAAATTGAAGATGAAGGACAATAAAGTGTTGTCCATAAATTGAGAGATATCAAATGAAAATTAGCCACTTTAAATGAATATGGAATCCTTGTATCATAATCTAACTTATTAACTCTTACATGGCATTACTAAATTCAAGCAATCCTACTTAGCACTTCCTAAAGAAAACATGTCTACTTTTTATATCAATAAATGATTTTGAGTCATCATGAGCCTGATTCATTGCAAGTAAGATGATCTTAATGTCCTTATTGCAATAAATGTAGTATTACCTTTTTACCCTTAGTTTATGAAGGAGAGGAAATGAGAAGATGAACTTGAATTTTCAAAATAGAAAAAATAATAAATTGGTCATTGAGATATAGTAAAATTAACACATGAGGATCTCTATTTTTAAAAACTGATTATGGAGTCTCTAACTTATCTATTAACATGTTGATCCTTCCATCCAAAATAACCTTTTTTAGCTAGCAATTGACTAAGAAATTGGTCCCTTAATTATAGTCAAAGTAACACTAAGATCTCTAACTTATGATTGCCGTTAACACATGGGTCATTCACTTATGATTTCTGTTAACACTTTGGTTCATCTATTTAGATGGAAGGATGAAAGTGTTAATAAATTATAATTTAAGGACCTCATAGTTAGATTTTGAAAGTACATGTATTCATGTGTTAATTTGACTACAACTCAGGCATCAATTTATTATTTTTCCTTAAAAAACATAATTATATCCACTGTTTTATTTGATTAAAAATCCTAAGAATCATTAATATTTTTAGCTTAGTCTACAAAAATGAAAGTTTATTATTTGATTTTTCCAAGTGGAATGCTAAATGGCACAAATTGTGTCTAACTCAATTTTCAAACAGTATGATACATTTCCTGATACAGTATGATACATTTACTGCAATTATATGCCCTATTTAATTATGTCATTATTGGAGGTTGTGCATATTTTTGTTACTTGGCAAGTGCGGGTCATGTCACCCAATTGGGTAATAAAATGTTAAGTGGTGGAATGAAACCTAGAACCTCCATATTCTATCACTCTAACAAATTAAGATATATGAATGGGAGGGCATGGGATTCCTAAAATCCTAGTTAAATTTATTGATCGATAAAAATATCATTTAAGATTTTAATTATTTTACAATTTTTAATTTTATTAAAAAAGTTTAATCTACTTTTAAATAGAAATTAAAAATTTGAATCTAATTATAAATAAGAATTTTAAATTCTATTAAGAAATTTAAAGCTAATAGTATATTCTACCAAACAAATATTATCATATTATATTCAAAACAACTAAACAACTTTTAATTAAGAAATTATACCGGCATAGTATATTCTACAAAAAAATTAGTATATAATGTATTTAAATCAATAAAAATATAAACAACTTTTAGTTAAGATATACAGTGTTAGATAAGTAATATATTAATATTAAATATTAAATTAGTGCTAGAACTCGCTCGATGCGCAGAGCAATATTAAAAGATGAAATAATCTTTTATAACATCATTCAAAAATAGTAAAATTATATAATAAAATGATAACTTATATCTTATTGAGATATGCTGAAAAGTTGCAATGTTAAAATATGTCTTCTTAAGATCTTATGAAGCCTTGCATAAGGTATGCAATAGCAAAAAAAATGCATGGTATGACCTATATCAAAAAAATGCATACACACTATTAATGTATTTTTCAATAGTGATAATAATTTTGAGAATTTAACTAATTATATTGAAATAAGAAATTAAGTATTTTTTATTTTATATTTATGATTTATTATAAATGATTATTTATTTATTTAAAATATTAATGTATTACTTATTTAGTTTAGTGTGTCATAAGTGAGTAGATATCCTACTTTTTGAAAAATTATCGTATCCTATACGTTTATGTATCTCGTCTACCGTGTTCATGTGACCTAACTCTTGGTATATGAGATTACTCCATATACTAAGGTAATCGACCACGGTTTTTTTATTACAATAAAAAATGAAGTGTTTTTTTTTTAATTTATTTTTGTGTCATTGAATAGGAAATTAATTTTTTATATATGTTTATAATTTATTATAAATGATTATTTATTTATTTGAAATATTAATGTATTACTTATCTACTTTAGTCTGTCCTAAGCGTGTTGATATTCCACCTTTTCAAAAATTATTGTATCTCATATATTCTTGTATCTCGTGTCTTGTATATGTGTAACCTAACTCCTGATATATGAGACTACTTCATATATTAAACTAATCAACTAAGGTTTTTTTCTTATTACCAATAAAAAATAATTTTTTTAAATTTATTTTTGTGTCATTGAAATAAGAAATTAAGTATTTTTTTACTTTATTATGATTTATTATAAATGATTATTTATTTATTTAAAATATTAATGTAATACTTATTTAGTGTAGTGTGTCCTAAGTGTGTGGATGTCCTACTTTTTTAAAAATTGTCATATCCGTATGTTCCTGTATCTCGTGTCCTGTGTCCGTGCAACCTAACTCATAGTATATGAAACTACTCAATACACCAAGCTAATCAACCGAGGTTTGCTTTATTAACAATATAAAATGAAGTTTTTTTAATTTGTTTTTGTGTCATTGAAATAAGAAAATAATTTTTTTATTTTATGTTTATAATTTATTATAAATGGTTATTTATTTATTTGAAATATTAATGTAATACTTATTTAGTGTAGTTTGTCATAAGTATATAGATATCCTACTTTTTAAAAATACCGAATCGTACATTTCCTTGTCCCGTCTCCCATGTTCGTGCAACCTAGTTCCTGGTAT
Source organism: Jatropha curcas (assembly GCF_041381405.1). Taxonomy (NCBI): domain Eukaryota; kingdom Viridiplantae; phylum Streptophyta; class Magnoliopsida; order Malpighiales; family Euphorbiaceae; genus Jatropha; species Jatropha curcas. The sequence continues at coordinate 10,253,434 of NC_143159.1, forward strand.
CTGAGATTACTCTATAAACCAAGCTAATCGACAAAAATTTTTTTTATTACCAAAAAAAATGATTTTTAAAAAAAATATATTTTTCTATCATTGAAATAAAAAATTAATTTTTTTTATTTTATGTTTATAATTTATTATAAGTAATTGTTTATTTATTTGAAGTATTACTTATTTAGTGTAGTGTGTCTTAAGTATATGGATATCCTACTTTTTAAAAATTATCATATTCATACGTTCTTGTATATCGTGTTTCGTGTTCATGCAATCTGGCTTCTGGTGTATGAGACTACTCCATACACCAAGCTAATTAACCATGATTTTTTTTATTACCAATAAAAATGAAGTGTTTTTTTAAAATTTTTTATGTCATTGAAATAATATATTAAGTTTCTTTTATAATTTTATGTTTATAATTTATTATAAATAATTAATTAATTATTTAAAATATTAATGTATTACTTACTTAGTGTAGTGTATTCTAAGCATATAGATATCCTATTTTTTAAAAATTATCGTGTCTGTACGTTCCCGTATCTCGTGTGCCGTATCCGTGCAACCTAACTCTTGGTATATGAGACTACTTCATACGTCATGCTAATCAATCAATTTTTTTATTACCAATAAAAATGAAGTGTTTTTTTAATTTATTTTTGTGTCATTGAAATAATAAATTAAGTATTTTTATTTTATATTTATGATTTATTATAAATGATTATTTATTTATTTGAAATATTAATATATTACTTATTTAACGTAGTATGTCCTAAATGTGTGGATGTTCTACCTTTTTAAAAAATTATTATATCCCGTATATTTTTTTGTATATTAATGAAATATTTTTTTTAATTTATTTTTGTGTCATGGAAATAAGAAATTAAGTTAAAATATAATTGAGTGGGAAATGTTAAAATATAAAAAAAATTAAAAAGCTGTAAGTTTATATCACTGTTAATCCATACTGTAGAAAATGAAAAGATTTAGTTTGATTGATTTTACAGAAAACGATTGTGATAATTAATTATTGGTCAAAATTTAATTGTTGGTCCTAATGCTCCTATTTTTGGTTTTTCAATTTTTAATAATTAATGAAACTTGTTGGTCCCTACTGTTCCTCCTCACACGTGGCAATTTTAGAGGCTTATATTTGGCTTTCGTATAATGCAAACTGCTCTGCTTTTATATATTATATAGATTATACCAACATACTTTCTCCGTCTTAAAATATAAGTCTGTTTTGAGTATTTTAAGGGGTAATAAATGATATTTTTTCAATGTTACCCTTATTTACATTAGATACAATAAATAATCTGACAAGTAACTATTGGTTTTTTGATAAAGAATAATTTAGTCAAGTTACCCTTGGTTTTATTATAATCTAGAAAAATTAATTGCGTCCTTAATTTTTGTTACCCTTATTTACATTAGATACAATAAATAATCTGACAAGTAACTATTGGTTTTTTGATAAAGAATAATTTAGTCAAGTTACCCTTGGTTTTATTATAATCTAGAAAAATTAATTGCGTCTTTAATTTTTGTGTAAAAATCTTAAATAACTCATATTTTGGATAAGAGGGAGTAGTATATTCTACTAAAAAAAGCCGAATTAAAACGGCAAGACTTTTCTTCATTTCGGCAAATTATTAGTATATATATAAATTTTATGAATTAATATATTATTTATAGATTTTTAATTTTCAAATTAGAAGTTTAATTTAATTTTAAATAGGAATTTCGCTTGGTGATGTTAATTTCCTATTTGAATCAAATATTTATTAGTTATATTAATTTCCTATTTTAATCTAAATTCTACTAAAAATTTTAATTTAATTCGAAGAAAGAAATTATTTTTTATCTCATTCTAATTAGAAAGATATCCTATCATACTACACTACTACTACTACTGCTATTATTATTATTATTATTATTATTATTTACTATCAAGAATTTGTTTCTTGTTTTTAATATCAAGAATCTGTTCTTTAAGATTATTGAGCTCTCAATCATTTTTTTTTCGATAAATATAATCATATTGCATGAATTGATTTTTAATTTTTATTATTGGAATAATTTGATTATGTAATTATTAAATCAAACTATCTTCTTTCGATGGATGCATATTTTTTAAAAAAAAAATTGCTAACCGAAGTGCAACTTCAGTTGGATGCATGTTTTTAAATTATATGGTTATAATATTTTTATCTAAATAACATCAATATATAGTAGTTTCATTATGTTTGAGCTGTCTCATTGATCACTATATAGTATTTAAAAATCATTCTTCTACTAAATATTACTCCTCAATAAACTGTAGTTGGTTCATTTTTTGAAACTTCAACTTAAAATATCATGCATTATTTATAGGATGGGAAACCACTATCCATCGAGACACCACCTAAGGCAATATCACATATTTTCTCATCAAGAAACCTTCAATTTATCCACCTTACTATTACCTTTTCTTTTTTTTTTTTTTTTTAAACCACCAGTATCTGGATCGTATTATCACGGACCGTCTAATCCAGCTCGGGACTTAGTCACAATTAAGACTTCTCGTCTCTCCTTACAGATGCATTTAGTAAAAATCAAATTCGAAAACTCTTCTCATATATCCAACCGGCGATGTTACTGTTACCTTTTATTCAATCAATTGACCGATGTTTTATATTCTATAAACTCAGCAACAAAAGGCGTCAATTAGCCAATCTCTTACAATCACTGGCACAAAACAATCCCATGCTATACCACAAACAGATCCATGCCCAAATTATAGTCTTAGGCTTAGAATCTTATACTTTTTTGGGAAAATTATTATTTAGTTCCTCAGGTTTTACATAATTATCTAAGTAATCCCCGACGTTTAATGTAATAAATAACTAGTCCCCGACATTTAACTCCGTCTAATTAAAAGGTTCTTCCTTCCGAAAAGTTGGTTTTTTGCCGTTAATTGAAGACTAAAATACTAAAACACCCCTCCCTCGCTGACGTGGACCAGTATGACCTTCCAAGTGAGGGAAACGAAAAGTCAGACTGCTATTCTCCCAACTCTCTCACGCAAAAAAAGTCTTCATCTCCAATGCAAGTGTTGAAGAATTTTTGAAGAAAATGATGTTTGTCGACAAAACGAAATGAGTGGTCGTAGCATGTAGTGCTTCGTTTGCGTGGAATCACAATCTTGAAGCTTCGTTTTGAGGTAAATACCACTAACTGAGACCCACTTCAGTTTTTGCTTGAAAAAAACTTGAAAATCAATATTATTGAGGATGTTTATGATGATGATTTTTGGTATATTGAAATTCTTAAGCATCGTTATGAGTTCTTTTGTGTGTAATGATAATGTATTTAGGGTTTTTGCAAAAGGTAATGCCTTTTTTGTAACACATGTGTTAAATTACAATGTAGGAAAGCTTGAATTTGATGACTTTGCCTGAAAGTTACACTATTGGGGTCATATATGAAGGGGATACAGTGTATTTGTATGATGCACAACCTGACAGAATGAGTTACATTGTTCTCTTACAAAACGTATGCAAAGTTCACAAGATAAAAGATGGAAATGTGGATATTACATGTTCTGAAAATTATAGAATAGAGAACGATGCAGACGTGACTTTAATGTTTGAAAGATTCAAGGACACTGATTATATTGAACTGAATTTGGTTAGGAAGCATTAAACATTAAACACCCTTAGTATAAAGTAAGAAGAATATTATGGGATATAAGATTTGCGTTTAGGAAATTAGAATTAATTGCCTCAAATGGCATTCCTATTTCATTGTAAGATTACTGCTTTCGTTAGTGCGCGTGCATTAAATAATTCGGGAAATAAGTTAAAGGAAGAACGTGAAGAAGGTCTTGGAGAACTTGGGATAGAAGATATGGATTAAGCGGAAAGTCGAATAGATTAAATTAGTCAAAGAGAAATTGTTATAGAATGGGAGATTTAAAGTGAAATTGTCCCCTTAAAATCATTAAAGGAGGTTTCTGTGGAAAAAGAAGCGTGATGGTTGGAGCTAGAAAGACAGGTATAACACCGTAACTCCCTTTGCTCTGTCTACAATATTACACTTTTATATGAGAAGTAGTTCTTATTATAATTTGCGATCACCTATGTCTCTATTCCTATTACCCTTAGTAGATTACAATTCGAGGACGAATTGTCTTAAGGGGGGAGATTTGAAATACCCCGAATTTTTATTTTCGAAACTTTTGAATTTTTATTAAATCAAAAATCGCAAATTTTGGCCACGTGGGCTGCAAATGTAACACAGTCTCAATTTGAGCCCAAATTTTCGAATTGGGCCAAGCCCAAAAACTGATTATCCGGAATGTTCGATTAGAGAACACTAAATATTTTGATGAAATAAAATGGAACACTAATTATTAATAGATTATAAATGTATGTATATGTATGTAACTATTATAGAAATTAATTATCCTAAAATCAAAAAAAAATCATTAACTGTTCATATTTGATTAATATTGAGTAAATGGAGAAAATATTATGGAACCAAACTAAATACTCAAAATAAATTGAACCGGGCCTGAAAATCAATTTAATTTTTCGGAAACCACACGAATACTTTGAAAACCAAATGAAAAATCTGAAACCGAGCAAGAATCGAGCCAAATCGTGGAATCAGATCAAACCGATTCGAATCGAACCGGAATGATCTAGAAACTGACATTCTTTCTTTTCTTTTCTTCTTCTTTTCTTCTTCTTCCTTCTCCAGCGTGCGACAGCTCTCTCTCCTCTCCTTCCCGTTTTCCGACCAAACGTCCATCGTCTCAGGCAAGCAAGCACTCTAATCGCAAGAGCTCAACGAGACAATCACTCCGGTGGCCTTGGTTTGAGCGATGAGAGCCTGAAGCGAGAGAGATCGCGATTGGCAGGCCGCGTCACCGTGCGATGGCATTTTCCGGCGAAATCTCATCAATTCCGTCGACTTCAAGTGCTGGGGTTGGTCTCAAACGACTCCTCTCCTACATATGAACCTTTCCCCTCCATTAATTTGTGATGTTGCTTGCGTTTTGATGAACCACCATGGACGGCGGCTTGAAGGTGGCTGCGGAGGTCGATCCGGCCAAACGAGCCACTAGCTCAACAAAGTGATAGCAGATTTGGATTCCTCACGAAAATTGGAGTCGGGTGGTGGTGACCTTGCAATCTTCTGGGCGGTTTAGCTTTTCCGGCCACCGTGCACGGCAGCGGCGGCCGTCCGGCGAGACTCCGGCGAGGACTTTAAAAGGCAGAATGATCTCCTCTTCGTGCGGGTCATGGAAATCAAATCCGAATTTCCATCGGTACATTGTGAGGCTTAGTTGTCCATTTTTCGGTATAAAATTTACAACTTGAATTAATTAATTAATTGGATATAAGATTAATTGAATTAGTCAAAATTGGAGACTTAGGAATTTAAATACATATAATTGAAATATATGAACATTGTATTTAGAATCAGACTTCTAGGTAAATAATGGATGATAAAGACTTTCACAGAAAATAAAAATGCTTAAATTACAAATTAGCAATCAAATTAATACGGAGATATTGTTAATTATGATTAATTAAATTATAAAAGGAAAATAACAATTAAAGTACATTGGTGGTATAAGTCGATTATATTATAATGTGTGATTATTAGGACAGTCCGATACGTAGAGATGAGTAATGTTGGAATTTTCGAAAAAGAGAATTATTAAAGAACTGGACTAGTTAAAATATTAAATGGGAATAACTAAAATTTTTAATATAACTAATACCATTGACTAATGTTGCTCCTATTATCGTTATTATGGAACATTAAATTACTAACGACACTTATATGAAAGAGATAAACAAATAAACCAATAAACAAGAGTACCGAATTTATAGTATAATAAAGTAAATAGCGGCTTTAATTATTTAGCGAATAAGGATTTAATTTCTTGAATTAGAATTCTTACTTAGAATTTTCCTTCTAGATGCTTGTGAAGTTCCAGAACATCAAAACCAAAGCTGAGAGCGGGCAGTAATCAAGATAGTCCGTTAAAGGATAATAATGAACTATGAGTAGTGTTAAATAACTCGCCTCATTCGCCTGCATTCATGCATTCACGGCTAAATGTTATCATGCATTATTGCCATATTGTGATGCACTATTTGTTGATATTAAATATTACTTGATTATCTGTGAATGTGATATTGTTGTGCCTTGTTTGTGTGGAATTGGGATGAAGTGGGTCACCATGGGTTTGTGAGATCGTTACCGTTATATGGCTCCTGATTATGATTAGCCGGGTAAATGGGAGATCGGCGCCCCCATGTGCACCTACCGTTACCGTTACCGTTATCGTTAACCACAGGTTGGCTTCTTTATTTGGGCGCACCTGATAATTTAGATCTGATCGCAGCTCGCAGGGTGGCCTCCTGCTTTGAGCGCCTGAGGATCTCTATTTGATGGAGACGACCGGGTTGCCTCCTGTTGGTATATATATATATATATATATAAGAGAGAAAAAGAAAAGAGAGAGATTGGCAAAATAATAAGAGGATCGGTCGTGTGAGGATTATACCGGCCAGCCAGAATGGGGGATTGGCTCCCTGGTGCACATGTGAGTGGATGGGCCATGTGTGAGGACTGCTCATCGGGTTTTAGGTGACTCCACTGACTAATTTCCACGTGATATGATTATATGAAGGTGATGATAACTGTGATTGCTTTTGTATTTCCATTTGTATGACAAACTGCATGATCATATAATTAAACGGGTGACCACATGAAAATATTTTAGCATTTGTATGATTGTGTGGGGTGAGAGGGTTATCTAATCCTACTCACTGAGTCTAGTACTCACCCCCCCCCCCTCCAACCTCCCCAGGTAATAGATGGAAAGAAGAATCTTGGAGTCCAATCGAATGAACGAGATACGGATCGATAGAAGTAATAATCATTGTATTGAATATGTAAATGCAAAGGTTAGTGAATTATGGAGTAGAGTTCCGCAATTGTATTCCAACTGGGTTGTAAATGAATAAATAGAGTATAGACATTTATTTTTTGGATTGTGCTTTGGATATAATTATGAAATAAATTAATGGGCCTGAATCCACAATTATGAAAAGAATGCGAGTTTTTAAGTAATACAGGCTTACTACGGCTTCGGGGGCCTTAAGCCCATCCAGGTCCTAGTGCCGGTCCGGTACATGGAAATGGGTCATGACAAAGTTGGTATCAGAGCATTAAGTTGGGCCTTAGGAATCAATTGCGGAACATAGGAAATTGAATATAAAACTCCTACGTTGGGATCGGCCGTAACCAACAAAGGAGTGACACTAAATAAAAGACGGTCTTGGTGCAGGTGGACGCACTGTGCACTAAGACAGTTACAGAATCATAAATAAAATAAATAATAATAATAATAAATATATAAATAAATAGGGAAAGATAATTATATCTATAAATAATGGTATTTTAAAAGTTAGTCAAAGCTTTTAAACACGGAAGAAATTAGAAGGAAGTGCAGTGACCTGATCAACCAGTGTACTCTTTCTAATGGAAACTGTGTCCATAGCTTAAAAAAATTTAAATTTTCTTCTATGGAATAGATAACATTTATATATAATTTAATTATGTAAGAAGATAAGTGATATATGTTTAATAGGGTGAAGTTAAACGATACAAGTATGCTAATGTATTTAATATGTGTTGGATGTGGACTACATACATAAAAATACACGAATGTGAGTATATGTATGCCTGCGGAAAATATATGTTGAGAATGAGTTGTTAGTGTTAATTAATAAGAGAACTAGATGATTCGGATTCAAGGACATTAGGATGTAATTAATTAGAGTATTGATTTTAGCATATCTAATTGATAAAGTTTACGTGATGTTGGTTGGTGCGATTTATTATGACTATTGAGGTAATCTTCTGAATGTAATATATATATTAATTGGTGTGATTACATAAATGATATTTATAGGGTTTAAATAATAAATGATTTGGTGTGATTTGCAATAATAATTGATGATGAGTATTTTTCGTAAGAAATAATGTTGGTGGAATTATTATATTAAGTGATTTTTAGTTATGAGAAGTAATTGCTGCTTGGTGGAGTGAAGTGTATTGTGGTATTCATGAGCTAGTTCTTTTCAAGTGTATGAATACAGGGAATAATATAAATTATTGTGGTTATAAGAAAAGTAAATTGTGATTCTTAGTAAAAGATAAATTGCTTTATATAAATGATGATGAAGATTGTGTGGATTGTGACATCTTATGGTTTAATAGGACACGATTATGAATTAAATGCAATGAGATTTAGCCTTTTTGTGTTTAAACTAATGGTTGTCTTCTAGATGTTATGTCAGTTATAACTAAGGACTATTGTTTAATGAGGAATTCTGTGATCCAAGAAGAGTGAAATAACTTATATTAAGAAATTAAGATAATTATGTTATATAAATAGTACCATGATAGTTAAGTGAATTGATGAATGATATCGGACATTATGGGATAATTGTCCAATTATTGAATTTATGTTCTACCAATGACTTAGATAAGCAAGAATGAATTTAGTCTTGTTATTGTATGGATCTTAAGATAAGAGCTAATCACAAAAACGTGAGGAGTGTAAATTAGTATGGTTTAAATGAGGATATTTAGTATTTAGAGGTTTGATAACTTAACAATTATTATTAGTAAGATTGATAGAAATAGGAATAATGATGTATCAGGGGATTTAAGACAAGAATTTCAAAAGTTTGAGATTTCATGAATATAGAAAAATTGTGGTTTATGTTGATCTCACTAAGCTTGTATGGGAATAAATTCTAAGCGAAAACGATCAAGAGTTTATGAGTAATCATTGCAAAAATAGAAACAATTTGCCAATAGTTAATAAAAGTAATTGCAAGTAGTAGAAGATTTATGAATTTATATGAGGTGTAAGGACATGCAGGGGTATAAAAGAGTGTGTGGTAGAAAATGATAAGTTGGGTAATTAAATTGAATCGTCAACAGAGTTATAAAGGAAGTGTATACAATTAAAGGATAATTATTATGACCCAGGAACTAATACAGTGAGAGTTTAATATGTAGTAAGTGTATTAGATAGGGTAGAATTAAACTCCTAATACATGTAGGATGTTTAATAAGCCAGGCTAAGTTTAAGGACCTCATATAATAAAATAAAAGTAAAAGATAATAAAGGAAATTAATGGTTTTGGAATTGAAACGCTATTAGGCATTAATTATATTAAATATATATATATATATATATATATATATATATATATATATATATATATATATATATATATAGTTTGAATATAATTTGAATATAAGGAATAGAGAGGAATGAATCATTCATTGTAAATAAAGACAAGCGATGTGAGGCGAGTACTATTTATATGTAAAAAAAAATAATAATAATAATAAATAAAAATTATATCAATATATATAGAATAAACGAAAATAATAATAATAAAATAATAATAAGTATATATGACATAAAATAAGAATTAATGATAATAGTAATAATGGTAATAACAGTAATAATAATACTAATAATTTATGAGGTATAATAATAATGTATGCGTTATGTCGATTGAACTTATATATTGAGCCTATAAATGAACTATGTGCTAGTGCCAAGTGTTGTGGATAAAATAATTGGGAATATTAATAAAAGAGAATGTGGAAATTGCTTTAAAAAAAAAAAAACTCTTAGTACACTCATTTGATGAAATTCACATTATGAGACAACTGGTGTTATAGACTATTAATATAACTGAATTTACTAAAATAGGAAGTATAACATCGGTGATACTTGGAGACAAATGCACTAAGAACGGAAGCTAGTGGTACTATACCTTATAGACTGTAGACAAATCAGAACTAAAGGAAATTGCTATTTAAATCTAAACCTTTGGATAGTTTTCAGATAGTCTACTTGATCATAAGAGAATTATTTAAATTTGAAGGAATCCTTTGGAGTTAATATGTACATTAATAATAGAAGACTTGATTGTGACTTGAATTGATTAATCGGAATTAATGGATTCCTTGTATCTGGTATGACTAATTGGTGTTATGGTTATGTATAATCGATGAAAGGAAAATGTCATGAGGAAATTTCCAAGGAAAATTGAACCTATGTGGTTATGGTGATGATTGTTTTGCTTTGAATTATATGAATATGATTAACTTCGATTGTTGGGTTACATATGTTTAACTGAGAATGATGTTATGCAAATTTGATTTGGGGTTTTAATATAGTTGTGATTTGAAGGGCTACTGGATTAAGATATGATCTTTGCTTGGAATGAGTTTTAATGATGTCGTAATGTGTAATCACATGAATTTGATAAAGAAAAATGTGATGTTGTTGAGAATTTTGAAGTGGCCAAATAGGCCTAGTTGAATTATTATTACTCTTATTTTGGTCCCCTATGAGAATTTTGATATTAAATTAAATTAGGAAATGAAAATAAGTTGGAAGGGTGGAATAACTTGATGGGGCATCTGGATGATAAGATAAAATTAAGGTCAATGCTTAAGCATTTTACTAATGATCCCTGAATGGATTAAATAGTGGCTAAAAAAAATAATGAATAAAAATATTAATGAATAAAATAAATAAAGGGGGATGAATAAATTATGACAAATAAAATGATTTTAGTTTGGTAATCAATATGATGTGAATGTAAACTAAGTTAGTGTAGTGGCACCAATACCATCTTAGGAACTGTGAAATTCTTGATGCTAATAGTATTTAAGTAGTGTTTAAGCATGCAAGGTATAATCCGTTATAAGTATAGATAGAATGTAATTATGGAATAAATTAGTAGAGTATGGGCATGGTTGGATATCGAGAACTTAGCAAGTTAATGGGCAGTTTGAGCAAATATTGCCTCCTCAAGCTATGTAATTTTTTTTGTTGGATGGTATTACGGACTGAATTGGTATATACAACTAGAAATCTTGGTTGTTGGATTCTAAACACTTGGTATAAACAGATACAAACCGGTAAAGTTATAAAAGTTTAAGTTGAGAAAATGTGTAAACATTAAACACCCTTAGTATAAAGTAAGAAGAATATTATGGGATATAAGATTTGCGTTTAGGAAATTAGAATTAATTGCCTCAAATGGCATTCCTATTTCATTGTAAGATTACTGCTTTCATTAGTGCGCGTGCATTAAATAATTTGGCAAATAAGTTAAAGGAAGAACGTGAAGAAGGTCTTGGAGAACTTGGGATAGAAGATATGGATTAAGCGGAAAGTCGAATAGATTAAATTAGTCAAAGAGAAATTGTTATAGAATGGGAGATTTAAAGTGAAATTGTCCCCTTAAAATCAATCATTAAAGGAGGTTTCTGTGGAAAAAGAAGCGTGATGGTTGGAGCTAGAAAGACAGGTATAACACCGTAACTCCCTTTGCTCTGTCTACAATATTACTCTTTTATATGAGAAGTAGTTCTTATTATAATTTGCGATCACCTATGTCTCTGTTCCTATTACCCTTAGTAGATTACAATTCGAGGACGAATTGTCTTAAGGGGGGGAGATTTGAAATACCCCAAATTTTGTCTCTGTTCCTATTATGTCTCTGTTCCTCTGTTACCCTTGTACAGCAACATTACAAGTAAGGTGAAAAGCATCATGATAGCTATCAAGCATATGAAAATCAACTTCTTGAAGCTGTCAATCTCTGACTCCAAGCACTCCCTTTTTCCTCCAATCGTCAGAATCACACTGTACATTTTCATCATCTCCCTCTTCATGTACAACATCTCTTCCTTCAATTCAAAAAAGTCAGTAGCTACACTTCTTTGCCTCACTTCCAAATCGCTTCCTTGAGATCGATCTGATGAATCTATAGTTTTACACCATCCAAGAAAAGACCCGCATGCATTTTCAATACAGTAATAATACAGTCTATTTTTGGTTTTTTTTTTTTTTTTTTGTGTCTCTGAGATCCTAATGCATGCTTGTTTCCCACACTTGCAATACATATTCACATACCTTCCTTCCCATGCTCCATCGGCTGCTCTTGAAGAAGACCTGTAGGCTGTCTCTTGTTACCTGCAAATGAAATGGAGAGGAGCTTTTGTTTTTCCCCTTTTTCCCTTTCTCTGCGTTTTGTGAGAATGAAATATGGTCAAACCTCTTTTATTTTCATGCACAGTTCAGTAAGGGCATACTGCGTCATTATAAAATGTCTGTCTTTGTTTTTAACTGATTTTAACGGCAAAACACCAACTTTTCGGATGGAATGACCTTTTAATTAGACGGAATTAAATGTCGGGGACTAGTTATATATTACATTAAACGTCGGGGATTACTTAAATAATTATGTAAAACCTGAGAGACTAAATAATAATTTTCCCTACTTTTTTTAACAATCTCTTCGTAAATGTGTATGCTAAGTCTGGCTTTTTATAAATGGTTATTTGTGGAAATTCAAAATTCAAAAGTTATACATGATTCAATCGACACTTTTAAAGTATCACAAAGAGAATGGAGCATTAGACTATATATAATTGCTTAAAATTAACCCTAAATAATCTTATAGGACAATCAGATCGATTGGAAATATAAGAAAGGTATTGTTTGTCGATTCTGAGATAAATATTTTATTTAAATTATTAATTTTGTTAAAGAATTTTATAATAAATTTTATTTTATTAATTATGATGTTTAATTTTTTTCTACAAAAAATTCAAATTTTAGCTACTATATTTAATGAAGTAATAGAATATTTTGAAAGTTCTTTTGAGATTGGGAAGACTTATCTTATAACAAATGGAGTTGTGAGAGCAACTAATTCTTCTTTTGCTAATGTTGGTGAGAGATTGGAGTTGAACCTCAATAAATATACCATGTTGAAGGAGCATGAAAGGTCAATTCCAAAAGAAATCTTGCAATGATGTGACGGAATATGCTAGAGAAGAAAAGAAAAAATTATTAGGTTTGATACAGCTACGATTAATTAAAAACCTATTGCTTATATTATGACTTGAATTTATAATAAATCTTATTATATATTTCATATTATATTATATAGTCTTATTAATTAAATTTATTATATTTTTCAGATATTTTAGTTTTAGCTACTATTGTTCATGTCAAACCGGCATAAAATATAATTGACAGGTTCGTAATTATGACAAGAAAGTAATTACTATCTTAATAATTTTTCATTGTTAAATTTATTTATTATTTATTACCTAAAACTTACTATATTTTTATCTAGATTGGAGAATGTATTTTTAATATTTTGGAAAGATACGGTGTAAAATGAAGGCAAAATATTTCATTAATTGAAAATTGTATTCAGATATGAAATACATATCAATATGTTTCTATATTTTTGTATAGGAAGTTTAATAATAAACAACTTACAAAAAGAATAAAAGAAAAACACAATCTTGATTTGAAGTATCTAATCGAGTTAACAGAGCATAATATTTATGTTATAGGCGATCATTTACTCCACTTGATGGCTATTCATAGCCACTGTTCGACTTCATGGTCTTTCTACAAGTTTGATTTGATTACCTCTATTGTCTTTCTATTGATATTGGTGGTTATACTTATAGCAAGACAAAAAGTTTTTTTTTTTTCAATAGTATATAAAAGATAAATAAATAATAAATAATATTTTTTATTTTGTGGAGTATTAAATTTTATTTTTTTATTTAGTGTGAAAATGTGTATAATATTACCAAAATTCATAACTTTACAAATATAATAATTCTCTTATAAAGCTTGAAAAGCTTGAGGCACAATAAAATTTTTTTTTGTATATAGTGGTGAATTTATGTATTTAATAAATTCTTGTATTTACTTATTGACAATGTCACTCAAATTTGTTCTCATTATCAATTTATTAGTCAAACCTTAAAACTATATTTAATTAATTCAAAATAACAATAATAAATACAATAAAAATGCTCTTGATTAATAAGAAAACGAAGATAAATATTAAACTAAATTTAAATTTTAAAATTAAATGTAATTCTTTTTTGTCTTTGAATTAATTTAAATTCCACAAGTATTCCTTTAACTTCGAAATAAAATGTAATTTTTATAAGAAAGGCAAGAGATCTTTTTTTATTCACGTCAGTTCAGACTTCAGTATTGTACAAATTCTAAGTGTTTTTTTTTATTTCCCTACCAAAACTATCAAAATGAAAAATCCCTAATTTCTTGCCCTCCTTCCTTCAAGCTCCCAGTTCTTCCTGCCGCTGTCCAAACCTAGCCCCAAAATACAGTCAGATTATGGTGTATTTCTCGAGTCTCCATGCAATGTTCGCAATTTTGTACCAGAAGAACAAATTCTAACACCAGCTCACGCTCAAGGTTGAGGTGCGTTGAACAGGTTGTCCTGTCAATAAGATGCAACTCCATTGTTCTCATAGGCATACCTTGCTTATAGTGAGACTTGAGAGGAAGAAAGTCGAAAATAGTCTGGATTAACAGAGCGAGGAAGAGAGCGTGCGAAAATGGTGTCAATGGGTTGGGTTTGTTTCTCTCCCTTTCTTCAATCTCGTAGGTATTCTTGTTCGATTATGATGAGAATTCAGTCTAAAAACTTCCGTTTATTCAGTTTGGACTAATTCAATTTAAACCGGACCGACTGTATAATCGATCTTAGTTTCAGGTGCAGGACAAAAAAGAAAAAGCACAGCAACTTTATGCCTAAGAAACGTGAAGGAGCAATTTCTTGCGGCTCGAAACTAGATGACGACGATATGCTTGTATTTCACTTTTTCCTAGGAAATTATAATGCGTCCTCGTTTTGCAAATTGTTAACTTTTTCAAATAAATTTTATGATTTGGTTTTGACAAGCCGCAGAAAGGAGTAAAAAGGAACAATAGATTTATTTGACCACCAGGGAATGCTCAATACAGTAAAAGCAGCAAAACAAAATCAAAATATTATAAATCAAGAAGACAGCATAGCAATCAAATATTAAATAGATGCACATTGCAAAAAATTTCGAAGGCATATATGGTATAAGATTCTGCAACAGACTCAAATAGATAAAAAGTTAACAGACTAAAATCTTTCCAATCTAACAAAATCACATCTAAACTCTTCTCGCACAAAAATTACTTGCAGAAAGGCACCAATTCCGCCAGCCCCTACATAAAATTGCTCAACCCAGTTAATAGTAAATAATGTTCACCGCTTCTTAGAGACACCAACAGTCTTTCCACGACGACCAGTGGTCTTGGTGTGTTGTCCCCTGACACGAAGACCCCAGTAGTGCCTCAGACCACGGTGGTTCCTGCAAAATACAATCCAGATCAGCTGGTACCATGTTTCTTTAGCTAGTTCTAAGCATTATCAGAGTCGCATCTCCAATCATCTTATTGTAAAGCCCATTCGATATTAAGATTGAAACTGCTTTTTGGAGTAGTGTCATTTTAGATGTTGAAAGATTGACCATATTGTTTATGCTGTTTTGTAACTTTTAAAATTAGAATGTGAAATTTTGTTCAAAACAAGCGTTAACAAGCAAAAGTCAACATTTTTTAAAATAATATTTCTCAACAGCCGACTCGGCCGTTCAATCTATAATTTATCAATGTATCATTCATGGACATTGATAAGATCCTTCCAATTAGGAGCACCTTAAGAATGGCATAAATTATATGCCAAATAGCCCTTAGACTAAGGTCATCGTGCTTAATCCATAACATTCCCCTCCCATCCCCACCACACAACATAGAAAGAATACACAGAAAGGAAAGGGGCATTCTATTCAGAGAGAGAAAGTTGGACCAATGATAACACAAGGAATTGCTTTTATCAACCAAATATAAAAAATCCACATACCAAGCTATAACCAAAGATTGCATATAAACTACTCCCTGCTACCTAAAACCAGCTAAACAATAAAAAGAAAAAGTACCTGATCTTCTTCAATCGCTCCAAATCATCTCTCAACTTCATGTCTAGTGCATTAGACACAACTTGAGAATATTTCCCATCCTTGTAATCCTTCTGCCTATTCAAAAACCAATCTGGGATCTTGAACTGACGAGGATTTGCAACAATGACCATGAGATTATCCAGCTCAGCAGCAGTTAATTCCCCAGCCCTAAAAGCAATAGAAGCAAATTAAGTTATATGAATCACATAGAAAATTTAACCTTTGATATCACATCAAACTTGAGTCCATCCAAATAATCAAAACCAAACTTCAAATGCCATTATTCGATAATCCATCATGCATAGACCAGAATTAAATTTCAATGCAGGCTTGCATTATGACCCAAAATCTAATAGCTGATTGTCAATTCAATGAAGATAACAATTGGCGTTGGTGGCAAGATCATCAGAATAATAAATTGATAGATAATTAAGCCAAGTTCTGCTCCAATTTCTCCAATTGGAGCTTCAAACCTACTGTTTACCACCAAAGGAAACTAACTCACAAAAACACAATTGCTAATTATACATCATTTTAAAGAAGAGAAAAACCAGATGTATTGCCTTTGACTGTGAATTTCAGTTCTAAAAAACTTTCACAATTTTTCCAACAACAATAAAACCTTATCCAGAACAAACAAATAGCGTACAAGTAATCATCAAATCTCAACAAACATTCATACATACAAAAATCTCAAAGCTTCAACTAAGATGAGTGAAAGATAAAACAACAACAATAACAACAAAAATTTAATCCATTTTATAATCTGAAATTATTCAAATTAAACATAACCATTAAAGAAAAATGCACAGGTAACAGACCTCTTGTTCATATCAACATCAGCTTTCTTGCAGACAATGTTAGCGAAACGCCTCCCAATACCTTTGATTGAGGTCAAAGCAAACATAATCTTCTGCTTCCCATCAACATTAGTGTTGAGCACACGAAGAATGTGCTGAAATTCTTCATTTGCAACCAGAGACTGCATTAAAATCCATACCCTCATTCAATCTATTATCTCTCAAAGATAAAAACAAACGCAGACAATACACGCAAATCCTTAAACAAAATGTAAGGCATGCGCAAATAAGCTATTGAAACCAAAATTACCATCTTGTATTATAGTGACACGCGAGGTACAGAGAAAATGGGGCTCCTACTGACCGAGAAGCAGCGGCAAATTGCTAAACCAAGAAGGGAGAAGGAGCTAGGTTTTTCAGAGGTCTTATATAACTCTGGCTAGGGTTTTGTTGTCTCGAAAGACGAGTTTACCCTCGTAAAAGCTTCATAATGCCTATGATGTCTTCGAGTCGATTTAAACTCGTGATGGTTTTCTTCGTGCTGTTGAATTGTTGATAGGTTTGCACACACGTGCTGTAACCTGATCCAGTCCAATCTGACCCGTTAAGCTTCGGGTTCACTTGATAAATCTGTAGGCTTGACTCGATTCATAAATAATATTATATATATGTATAATTATGAATTATTTAAATTAATTTAATTTGATCGAATAAATTTGAACATAAATACTAAATTATTTACATATTTATTACTAACTCTTGCCCTTTTAATTTTATTTTTATCTTTACTAGAAACTTGACTTGTAATTTAAAACTCATTGCATAACTATGTAATTGAATATTTTTAATTTTGTTGATTGTATTTCTTATTAAGAAATTTATTTATTGTGGTTTGCGAAAATCATTGTGTAATTATGTTTCTAAATATATTTAATTTTGTCGATTATTCCTCTTAACATAATTGTATTCTATTTAAAAATACTTTTACTACAAAAAAAATTCAAAAGTTAATGCTAGAAAATGTAATATGTAAATCAAATTACCTACAAATTAGCGACAAAAAAATTATGTCGATAAAGTGCTTGTCACAAATTAATTATTTACCGATTAACATTCTATCGGTAAATTACCTACCGAGTTTCTATCGCTAAAACTATATATTTTGTAGGCAAATATAAAAATTTATTTGTCATAGAATTTGTCGCTAATTTTTGTTGAAAATATTTTATTGGTATTTTGTCAATAATTCTGTCACTATTTTGTCGTAGAATAGTGGATATTTTTAATTTATAATTATCAAAATTAATTTATTTAGTCAGTAATCTGTTGAAACAGTACGAAATTGATCGGTAATTTATTAAAAATTAGTTGGCAAATGTGTGCAAAATTAAAAATTTTTAATTTGAAATGCCAATTAAAACCTATAAAAACACTTAGTTTCTATAAAAGTCATTTATTTACATTTGTATAATTGCAAAGTCATTTGAAATATCACAAATTTAAATTGTAATAATATTTATATAATAGCATACATAATAATATCACAATATATCAACATTCATATAGTTGTGAAATTATCCATACTAGTTAAAATAGTAATCAAAGTGAAATAAATACAACAAAAAACATATAAAAGCTAAGACTAGTCATCATCCAAACCAGCATCATCCTGATCCTCCTCCTGAGCTCCTCTTTCTTATGTAGTCCTCAATCCACCACCATCAGCAAAACCAGAAAGACTAGTGGGTATTGTAAACTAATTGACGGCATTAGGTGGATCTATATTAGCAAAAGGAGAATTCGATGCACAAATTGTGGTGGTATAAACTAGATGCATCCGCAAATGACGAGTACGCTGAGAAATCATCTCCTTTTGCTGGTTAAGTTCTCGCTCCATCTTCTCCTTTTGCTCCTCAAGCACTTTCTCCAAATAGTTTATCCGCTTCGCCTAAGTTTGGGATGCTCACCAGTCTCAAATGTAGATTGCACCAGACATCCCAGATCCTCTTTACATGTCAGAGTAGTAGCTTGATGCGTGTGATCCTATCTTATAAATATGCTTCTTATTTGAATCTGCTGCAACTTTAAGGAAAATATATGTCTCATCCTCTTTTGTAATGTTTCTTGCAAGATATTAATAATTAGACACTCAAACACAAAGGGTTTGCAACATCTATTAAAACACAAAATCACACAATTAAGTGGATATGAATCATTATTGGTAATATAATATTGACTTACAAACATTTCCTTGGAGCGTTTGTCAACCTAATTATTGCCATCTAGTTTTTTTGTGTGTGAAGATGCACAAACAACTCCCCCAATATAGGTTCCTTCTAGTCTCATCGGCTTATTGTTTTAGAAAAAACATTTAACTTTCCCATGTTTAAAGATATGAGTTTCCAAAAGCAAAAGTATATTAGACATATAATATAGACCTTACCATGCGTTGTTGGCGTTCTAATGCTGAGATGGAGCCTCCAACATAGAGAGATAAACTAGATCCTTCTCCACCTTTCTCAGACCCTCGATTCTTAGAAAAGATCTCTGATTTCGTAATGGCCTCAGGTATCTTCCAATATTCACTCCACTTTTCCCAAACTTCATCTTTAATATATGATTTTCTACCTTTTCTCTTTAATTGAGAAACAAAATTAGAATAATTATTTGTTGTCTGCCTATACCATGCTTGTTTTATCATTGCCTCTGATTTCGCATCCCACTTGCATTTTTCTATAAATTATTAACGACAAGTTAGTTATAAACTTTAAGTAATTAATTGCATGATGATTTCTAATATTAGATTTAATTCAATTAACAGATTGACAACTTCAAGAAAGTCACCCAAAATTCCCTCCAATATCTATCTTTTGTCTCGACAGTAACACTCTTCCAATTGACGCCACATGTAGCATGATGCTCCTAGAATCATTTTTTACTCGAGAGCATCTTGATGAAGGATACAACCTATATAATAAATCACATCACATAAAATGCAACAATAGTATTATATCAATTATCATATATGATAAAATGAATAAATGAAAAATATTTATGAATCACATACCCCTTTTCGTTGAGTTGGACGTAGACTCTCTGATCGATTTGTGACTGAGTTATCAGGATTATGGACCTATATTTAAAATGTAAAAAGTTTATTACAACATATTCATGGTGGAACATAAAGAATAATTAATTGATTTGGAATAATTATTTGTCTTACATAATTCTTGAACTATGATTGAAATTCTGTTTCTAGCCTTGTATCAACGTTAGTGTCACTAATTGCTGGTTTTGATTGCCGAAGTTCGGTTATATATATGCTTTTTTTAAGTATCGAATGACATATATCATGGTGTAACAAGTAGCATATCTCTTAAAAAATTAATAGAAGTTAACACATTACTGATTTTAAAATTTGGAAGAATTGCACTTACTTAACAAAAGGAGAAACTTCTTTACAATTTAAAAGGATATACATTTGCGCAGCTTGCTTCTCTTCTTCTGTTAGCCTTCTTTTTGGCTGAATACATAAATTACCTCCTAAACTTTCATAAAAAACCTTATGGCCTCTTTAACTTTCAAAATGACCCGCGACCCATCCAACATCAATTTTTATAATGATTAAATACTTCATTAGACTAAAAAAAGAGCTGTGTTCTACACGCGCGAGGACGTTGCAATTACGCATTCAAATGGCAAGTAATTTTGCCACGTAAGACTTAATGAATATAATAAAAAATTAAAGTGTAAACTAACTTTCTCTTTGACTAACTATGGATAAATTCAGATAAAAAATTTAAAAATAAACCAAGGAATTGATTATGCATCAATTCTCCTGACAACTTAGGAGCCACTTCAAACAAACCAAACAGAGAAAATTTAAACAAAAGTTCATAATCACAATCCTTTATGCATGACTTGCAATTAGTACAACGTGTTATGCCCAAAGTGCAAGCTCTACATGATTGATTAGCTTGATCTTTCCCCTAGAAACTCTCTACTGGCAATCATAAATGAGTTTTAATTTTTGGCATTTAGGGCATATCTCAATATCAATGGCACTAACATCATCACAAGAGAGATAAAGCTCCCCTAGACGATAAAATCGTGGTTTCTTGTCTTTCAGATATACAAGCATATCTGCACCAAGTAAAGACTTCAACTCTTCAAATTGCTTCTCTATTAAACAAAAGAGCCTGCCAATTCTCAAGTGCTTTATTCGCGGGTTTCCTGTAGACTTGAGAAGCCTCAAATTAGATAAGAAGCAGTTAACATTCAGTCTCACACATCATGGCACACATAACTGCCATGTATCAATTCTGCGTCATGATTATCCAATAAAGGAATGCATAAGATATAGAACTAGAACAAAAAAAAATACAAAAATGCATCGAATTCAAAACTAAAGCCATTAAACAGTACCACAATGTTAAACAGTGGCACAGTTTGATCTATTGCACAAAATCGTTTATTTCTTTTTAAATATCAAAAAATATATTTTCTTTTGAACAATAATTAAATAAGAGAGTTAGCATATTTTCATTCCATATATATAATATAATTAACATAGAAACATATCTGCTATAAAAATGGCTATAATAATGGATGTCTCGATTGTGTTATAAGGGTTTTTAAAGCAAAATCATATTTGCCCTCTTTGGTTTTGATTTGAGAAAAGGAGAAGCTTGTGGGTTTAATGGTTTAAGTTTCCATATTTTGGAGTCAAAATTGGGGTTTGTGGGTTGAAAATCCATTGAAAGGAGAATGACGATTTTGGCACAGGCTTTTAAAAAAATATAAAATAAAAGAAGAAGAAGAATAACAACAAAGATGAAGCTGAAGCGTTGAAGGAGGTGACGATGTGGCATAGAAAAATGCCATATAGGATGCTTTTATAGACCTCCACTCTCTTCTTCACGCGCGTGTAATCTAACTTTGACTTTCAACGTGACTAGGTATGTAATTATTATAAAAAATGATGTTGAAGGGGTCATAAGGTCATTTTAAAAGTTGGAGGGGCCATAAGATTTTTCGGTGAAAATTCAGGGGGCAATGTATTTTCGGCCCCTTCTTTTTTTTGCTTTGCCCATGGGTGCCCTGGATGGATAATGATAGATAAGTTCCTTCTAATTCATCTCTAAAAATAGGCCCCCTGTCATCATTTTGTGGCACTTTACGATGTCTTGTGTAAACATGAGGCTTAAAATAGTGTGCACAAAAAGTTTATGCTTCTTCAATAAGGTATGCATTAAAAATGGACCCTTCAACTTTCACTTTATTCCTCACTTTCTTTTTTAGCGAAGCATTGCACCTATGAGCATAATCGATTAACAATACAATTGGCGGTAATTAAAAGTCTATTACTATATGCAAAGGTGAATATTATAATCACCTCTCAAATGGATACATTCATCTATATTGCACAAGTGCTGCAAATTTTTCTTCATATGCAAGATGCACTGGTAGGTGTTCCATTGAGTCACAGAAGCCGGGAGGAAAGATATGCTCAAGCTTGCACAAATGATTAGAATTTCTTGGTGTAAACTTTCCATATCTTGCTCTCATAACACAGTACTAGTTAGTTCCTTAAAAAACAAATTCAGTTTTGTCACTGCTTCCCATATTTTAATAGGTAACAAATCGCAAAATGCGATAGGAACCAACCTCTGCATGAAAACATGCTAGTCGTGACTTTTTAACCCAAATCATGTAAACACATCAGCCCATATTGGAAACAAAACCATCAGAGAATCTAATTGACTTAAGCTATTCACATAGGACTTGCTTCTGTTGCTTGTTTAATGTATAACATGGTTTTGGATATCTTCCATGCTTCAAAATTCGATGGATGATGAATAATCCCTATCTCAGAAACGTGCTTTGCATGCCATCTCATATGCTTTGTTGTGGCATCGGAAGCATAAAGTCATTGGAGATGGGGAATCAGAGGAAAATAGTACATCTCCTTGTATGGTTTCAAAGCGAAACTACTGTGACATCCTGACTCAGCAAAGCGATCCTAAGAGGGTGGGTAGAGCATATAGCAAAGCGTTCCTAGGATGGCAGGTTAACTATGGATAATGGAATGCGGGACACAAGAATGAATCGGATCATATATCAAAAGGGGGAAAATAATCATCAGAGGCGCCTTTTGGTGGAATGGTTTAGAGAGTTGGAAGAACTCCAGGGTTAAGCTTACTCACTTAATAGAAATCATAGGATGGGTGACCTCTTAGGAAGTTTTGCATTTCACCTGCAGGACAAAACCGTGCAAGTCTTGCCAATTCAGTATGGGATGGAATTGACTTCATTCAAAGTAGACAATTCCTCTGGTGGTTGGAGTCGGGCGTGACAACTACCACTTCCTTGCCTTTGTTTATATATTAGTTGACTTTAAGTACAACATTCGGGCTACAGCTGACAGCTTTAAATGATTCTTGCAACCTTGCCAAAGATCTTGGTTTGCAGTATCTAACATGTCAAATAGATGTTGTGCATTTGGATTCAGCATTTCCTCCATATCTTCATGTGCCAGAGGGATTCCTATACTATCCATAACCATGTTATGGTAGCGACTGCCTAGTTCAGTACTCATTTCATAAGGGTGATCTCCCGCTTTATATTGCTCATTAGAATTTTATCGGTATTCCCCTATTGTACTTTCTCCATATAAATACCGAGTGTAATAATTTGGTACAAATCCAAATTTCAAGATATGGAACCTAACCATCTCGACATCTAAGAAGTTATGATTTTGACACTTAACTTGATTACAAGGGTATCGCAACTCATCATCATCCATACATCTACGATGTAGGAGAGCAAAAGCAATGAAGTCATTAACATCATTTGTTAAATGAGGTCTTAAGAATCCAAAATCAAGCCTTTGGTACACTCAGTGTCGATTGGCACTCATATTTTATATGCTTTATGTGTAATAACATTTGGTAAATACATCTTGAAGTGTCTAAAATATTAGTGTACTTAATGGTTGTTGGGGAAATTAAATGTTAGGTTCATTCCTTATATCCCATTGCCTTAAACTAATATGTTTGAACATAGGCACATTTAGAAATGGGTGTTCGTTATTATAATTCATTTGATTTCCTAGAGCAATATAAAAAAATACAATCCTTATTTTTAACTCATTCAATTTTGCTTCAAATATAGGACATGTATATACATATAAATAAAGGAAAGGAAAAAACAAAAGCAAACATCTATATGTCAGTCAAGGCATTAATTTCTATCTTATACTGCTGCATTTCTATTTTATCCTATGGTTCTACAACAATTCCTAACATTTCTCTATGTCATCTTTTTTTATTAAAATAATGAAGATATTAAAGAATAAGATTCACACAGTAAATGATGAGAGAAACACTCACCTGTTAATGAAGATTCTCAGTCTTATCCACCAGAAGTTCAATTTTTTTGCCTCTATCTAAAACCTATTTTACAATAGAAAATAATTTCGGTGAATAACCAAAGAATTAATTCTGGTGTTTGGCTAGCTTCGCAACTTAAACAATACTTGTTTAAAAGGTAGGATTCTTATTAGGGGCTTAATAAGTTTTATTGCCTGATCTATGTGCCAATTTCTCTAGATTCTTGTAATAGGAATCCTATTTTTAAGGTTTTGCCCTTAGATCTTCAAGGACTTTGTTCTATAAAGATGATTAAAAGATTAGTTCTATTATTATGATGTTTACGAGATTGAATGTTACAAGAAGGAACCCAGTAGTTAGTAAGCCTGAGAAGAGGAAGGCACGAGATGCTTGCTAAGACCTACATACTTAGGGGTGAGAAAAGCATCTAGGGTTAACCATTGAGGTTAAAGAGCCTACCTTGTAAAGTTAACCCATAGAAATCCCCTTTGAGTCTTAATAGACTAATTTCTTTCTTTTTTTTTTTATATATGACCCTCTAAATAACCTAAACTGATAAAATTTCCCGTTATCTTCTACCTTTCCAAGGACTAAGTAGAGTAAGGAAATTATCAAAAAAAAAATTTTTTTGAGAGATTTTTGAAAAAAAAATGTGGAAATTTTGTAAATATTGTAGTAGGAGCTTTTTAAGTTAAATAAAAAAAAAAAAGAAGAAAAAGAAAAAGAAAAAAAAAAAAAGGAAAAAATGAAAACGCTTATACTTAACACTTACTTATTCTATTAGTTTTTAAGATTTTCCTAAATTTTCCTTTAACAAACTTTAACATTAACATTTACAACCAAACAAAATACCTTTAGACCTAGATGTGTAGCTAATTAAAAGTGGTGGATGTTAGATAACAAGCAAGGTTATGGATGTTATATTCTAATATAGTGAAAGATGTGTGCATCTAATCATCAACCTTGTAACACTTGAGTATAATTATGAGTTTATGAGACTAGACTACAATAGATGTGCAAAGCTATTAATATGAATTTCTTAGTAAATTGTGAATTATGAACTTTTGATTTGGAATGCATAGTTGTAATGATTAACTTTTTTGATAATGAGTTATATATTGAGATTTTTTTTTTTTTCTTTTGGAAAGCCTAATAAAGTTTATATTTTAGTTTCTGTTTTTTATTTTCATTTTTGTTTTGCATGAGGACAAGCAAGTATCTAAGTGTGGAGAAATTGATATGACCATATTTATTATAGTATTTTTAGGTTTATTTTAAGTAATTTAATTTTTAAATTTATATATTTTAGTTAAATTTATTTATTTATATTTTGTGATTTTGACTCAAGGATAGTGGAATATGACTAACTTGGGACTTAAATAGTTGTTAGTTGTTGTGTTTCTAAGATAAGATAAGTAATTTAATTGCTTGGTTATTTTGTTTAAATAATTAGGATCAACAATGTTTTGCACTATAATGCAAGTTGTTTTGTTTAATTCATTTGCTATGAACTACTTTCTTTATTTTCAAGGTATACGAATCTACTTTAGTTAGTTCATTGATTTGTTGAGTTTATGTTGCTTTTTTTAATTAAATCCTTTAATCATTAAATTAAAGATTATCGTTTCCACCTTTGAATCAAATGTTAATTGAGATACCAATTGAGTTCAAAATTAATATACGGTTTAATCAATAGCTCACTTATGTGGAGAGAACCAGAAAAAAAAAAAATATATATATATATATATATATATATATATTAATTCTAGTCTAGTTCAATAGGATAAAGCAGCTAGCTCAGTTTAGCAAGTAACCTCATAAGTTAAGGTCAACTTTAAAGGATCAAAATATAGCTTGGTATTATCATAGCTTAGCAATCAAGTACTTTCACAGAGAGCCTGAAGCTAAGGAAAACTAATTCAACTCAGAAAAACTCTGCAACTCTTGCTGAAATACCATTTTGTTTTCATAATGCAACCAAAGCCTGCAGATCACCATAATCGAATTTAAAGATATGAAATTTATGGGGGGAGGGGGTGATATGTTACCAAACGGTAATAAAAACTGCCACACCAGCATGGCCTAAGTGTAAAAAAGATAGAGGTTATGGTTCAGCCCAAGCCTGAGTTACCAAGTAATTACAGTTCAGTGCTCGTCTGAATTATGAGGCAAGTCAGTCCTATTCCATAATTAATACCAACTATGTCAAAACGTCAAATGCTAGTTAAATATTGATTATCAACACTTCTATATAAACTGTAAAGTGTCCTCCAAACTTCTATATAAGGAGCCTCACACCCTACCTCAAAGGTACGATGAATCAACTCCAACTATCTTCATAATCCTCCATAGCTCTTTTCCTAACTTAAGCATTCAAGTGTTTATACCTCTTCAACCATGTTTTTTTTTTCATCTATCTCAATGTTCCTCCTCAATTTATATTTTCATATATATTATAGATTATGACTTAAATCTATAGATTTTAGTATATTAGTATAGAATCTCTATTTCAAAATTTAATTATATAGTCCCCAATTTTATTTTAATTATTCTATTTAATATTTCTGTTTATTTTCCTTTTAATAGGCATTGCATATGCTAGTTTCAAGTAAATTACTATTTACACCTCCAATTATACTT
Organism: Jatropha curcas; assembly: GCF_041381405.1. Taxonomy (NCBI): domain Eukaryota; kingdom Viridiplantae; phylum Streptophyta; class Magnoliopsida; order Malpighiales; family Euphorbiaceae; genus Jatropha; species Jatropha curcas. The sequence continues at coordinate 10,280,201 of NC_143159.1, forward strand.
AAATACAATAATCAATGCTTTAATTTTCAGAATAGTTCTCATTTTATCCCCACTATACTGTTTAATCCTTTCAAGTTCAGTCAATTTGTAAAGCAAAAAAATTAACAAAAGGATCAAGTAATATACCAGGAAAAAAAAAGACAAACAGACTAAATTATCAAATTCTAAAAATGCAAGTTCTCATAAACTTGAGCATAAATGAGCAAAAATTACTCATAAAAATTTTAATAACATAAATGTCTTTTTATGACTAAAGTTAAAGCATAGTAATTTGATGTTGATGTTGATGTTGTCTGCTACATACCAATCTGTATATACCAATATCTATATATTTTAAAAAAAAAAAAAAAAAAAAAAAAAAAAAAAAAAAGAGAGAGTAACATTAGGCTGATGTTGTCTGCTATGTACCAATCTGTATTCCAAATCCAAATTACACATGAAAATCTACAACATTGTTACATGCACATCTCAGCTGGATAAAATTAAGCATATGATGGAATTTTTATCATGGCCTTGTCTACTGTTTCACTATACACTATTATCCTTCCTAGAAGAACAAAGTGAAAGTTACTTCTGTGGCCAACATTGCTACTGTCCAATTAACAAGGCCTATTTCTACCTGTATGTCTCACTGAAGAAAAGGAGGAAAAGCAGAGGAAATACACTGATAAACCTGAAACTGCTACCAAATGCTAGTTGATGTCAAATGGAAATAGTACAGTCTAATTCTTTGGCAGCAGCATCAAGAAACTGAATGTCCAGTCCTGTTGCAAGTCGGCTATGAGCTTCCCAAGTTAAGCATTTCTCTATATCAGCTTGCCAATCAATGACATCTATGTTAATGTACTGGCAAGAGGGACCGCGAAAACCGTTTATGTCCACTTGGTTAACAGTAGGTCTTATTGAACCAGTATGCAAAATACTGCGGAGAACTGATGCGCTAAGAGCACGGACATGTGCGCTTGGATGAGAAAGGCATCGGATAGTAGCTGGTAGCCGACACTGCATGAATTAGTCAAAAAAATGTCAAATTAGCAAACTTTAGCCGACACTGCATGAATTAGTCAAAAAAATGTCAAATTAGCAAGCTTGAGGTCTCCATGCCATTTAGCACATATATATATATATATATATATAATTCCTTAGAGCATTAGTTTCCTTGGTTTTGTGACAAAAAATCATTACACCTAAAGTTCAAGCTCGTGAGGGCCCAAGTATGGTTTTACATTTCCAAATTTCAACACCCCCTTCAACCAAAGTCCACATAACTTTGTTGAAATTTGATTACTCATGCGGCATTATTCCTCTGATACCATGTCGCAGAACCATTTAATCTTTTAACTGAAGTTTGTAACTAAGAGCCCAAGAAAGGGTATTATATTTTTAACAGTTAGTAGCAGTTACATTACATGTGCATGCAACCTTTGGACTAGATGAAACTGGATATGCTATTGGGTTTTCTTTTCCACCCCCTCCCAAAACCCCCCCCCCCCCCTTCTCTCTTTACCTTCAACAGGTTTGAAAGGCCATCTGCAACTGCAAATCCAGATTCTCCCCATTCCAAAACAGGCTGAACTGCTCTAGCTGTCGCCTCAAGTAACTGCCACAAATTGAAGATTGGAGCATCAACTGATAGATAGACCATACTGAATATTGACTACATTTCTTAATATAATAAGCCTGAAGTCAATATGCATCTAAGAATATTGTGAAGAATAGGTCAGAGAACCTCTAGCTGTGGTAAAGTGCAAGCTTCTCCATCAACAAGCATCCCATCTGTTGCACGTAGAAGTAGGTCTGACGCACTTGCTAATATTACCAATGATTCTGGTGTATCATGATTTCTCATTAATTCCACGATTAATCTGACTATTCGCTGGTTGATTCTCCACATTTTCTGACCCTGATCGTCATCTTTGGCAATCCAAGGTTGTAATTCCCTATCCGCCTAACAAGCACACAAGGCAACGAAAGTTACTAAATAAAATAAGTGACTAAAAAATGAACAACAAAACAAGATTGCTGACTTGGAAACCCAGTGGGGCACACCTCCAAAATAGGGCAGTTAAACATTTTAAACATTATTCAAGCCATTCTGGTACTAACATGTTTTCTTGGTCGGTATATTTTTAACCATGCAATGATTAGGATTGATGTTACTGAATTTCTATTGTCCTGTTTTGGAGGTAGTGTTACCTTACACAACGCCAGATGGTTTCCAAGCATGATAAGGAAAACCCTAACAGATTTTATGTTTTGGATAAAATTTACAAGTTGAACAAATTTTGGACCTGAAGAACAACTGCTGTAGCTGCTTTTGTAGGTGATGACGATACAACATTGCATAGTGCATCAACAACCTGAACACATCCAAATAATATGGTCAAACAAAACATTTCACATGGAAAATAGAAATAAAATTCCAAATGAAATTCAAACTATTGCATCAGCTTCCCTACAGCTGGGCTAGCCGGCTAGGTCTTGTGCATGCAATCATACCAATCAAGACATTTACATTCATTTCCTTTTAATACAGTACAAGCTAAAACTTCCTTTGATACAAACAAATAGAAACTGAAATGATGAAAGTGTAACCTAATGACAAAAAAAAAAATCCAATCTTTTCACAAAACATCAATTTTAGCCAAAACTTCTAGCTAATTGAAAAATTTATACCTCAATCTTTGATGTAAGTATCAATTTTAGCTAAATATTTTATCAGTTTGAACCAAACTTTTGCATGAATTATCAATTTGAACCAAGCTCTTGCATGAATTGTTCAATTTTAGCAAAGGGTCAATTATTAAGATCTTAAACACTAAAATCTTGCGATTGTGACCCTGAACAATCAAGCACTTTCAACTCCAACTTTTCTCACTAATTCTCCATGAAACTTTGCAAATGAATTGTTCAAGTGAGCTATTAAATTGAGTAGAACAGATTTTGGGAGTTCTATTTGTCTAGGTAAAAACATTTAACACGTAAATTAAAACAAAAATTATCTAGATACATCTCCCTCAGGTTTACTGCAGAATGCTAATCTATTCATGCAAGCAATATATCACATTAAAGCTTGTTAAAGGTTATTTAAGAATCTAATCCAATTTATCAAGTTTAAACGAAGTTGAGAGAAATTGAGAAAGAATTTTTCCTGATTCACATTAAATTCTTAACTAGTTCTGATTTGAATCACTATAGTTTTCAAAATACTAGTACTTTAATTGTAAGGGATTAATTAATTTTAGTGTTTTTTTTAATAAACCAGAAATAATAATCACACTCCATTATATGTAACAAATGGAAATCACCTGTCTCCATCCTTGTTGGGCAGACGTGCTTTCAGCGGTAGGTTGAGTTTCGGGTGTGACAATCAACTTGTGCCACAGCAGTGAAACGACAGAGAAACACAACTCTTGTTTCTCTGCAAGCACTGATCTTAAAAGAACTTGTGCACTACAATTGAATCCGATGTGCCTGTCCATTGTTAAGAAATTGGCCAAATCTGAAGCATCTAATGGGAACCCGGCAATACGCTTACCCAAGGTACTTCCTGAACCTTCTTCTGATTGTGACAGTCTCTCACTTTTAATTCTAGGTTCTGTACAAGCTGATTCTTCACACTGTGAGGTAGATGACTCCCCTGAATTGAAGCAGTCTGTGCTTGCACTTTTGTTTCGCTTTTTGCCATCTAAACGCACGAGGGAATCTTTCCAAACTGGAAAATGCAAGTGTGCCTCTAACGGCTCAGCCTTGGTAACTATTGATGCAACAGCTTTGCTATGAATATCAATGAGGTTATATAGTGATGACGCCCTGGTATAAATTTCTTTGTCCCACTTGCACCGCATCAAAACAGAAAGTGCATGCATGCAAGCCTTTGACCGTCTGAATAGTTCAGAAACATGAGCAGCAACCATAGCTGCAGCTACTATCTCATTTGAACTGTAACTCCAAGAGGTACCAACAGAAGATGGTTTCAAAGAAAAAAGTGCCTCCAAAATTGCTAAGATTCTATGAGTATGATGAATTGCAGAGTCAATACTACTTTGGAACTCACTACTAGATCCATTTAATTTTACAGGCTTGGCCACCGTCTGACAATCTTTAGAACTTGAATGATTACTGCCCCTTGAAATGAAAGGGAACAACTGAAGCTCACAGGAAAGAGCACATACAGCAGCCAAAACATAAGAATCAAATGCTGCGACAGGACCTTGTTTTTTTATCTTTCTAGACTTCAGCATTTCAGATGTTAGTTGGTGCGAGTCCTCATTGCTATCATCCGGTGGATAAATTTCCTCACCTCTTGGTCTCTTGCTTCCATTAGATTGAGCCTCATGACTCACACACACAGTTAACACAACAAATAGTAGGCGTGAAGCAAGCTCTATGGAGGCACATGATTCCAGAAAGAGAGAATGGACCATTGTACGAAGTTCTGCCACTGCAAGGTTTTTGGAGGCAGATCCCATGCTAGAAAGATATCTTGATTTTCTGGTTTGTTCCCGGGAAGACACGGGTGGAAATGTTCTCTGAAGAATAGCTTCAACAGTAGCAACAAATATTTTCATGAGACATGCTTCAGATGGACTTCCACGAGGAAGGTATTCCAAGACTTTAAGGAGAGGTATATACAGGTTCCATGATAATATAGGAGTCTGTAATGGAGTGGCCACTATGATTTCAGGAAGATCGACTGCTGAGGAACCTAAAGGAATCAGGCCATAAGCAGCTTCCCAAATGGTGCAAATTCTCCATTCAACCTCTGGGCCATGGGCACAAAGCATAGATGCAATCCCCTGGGCAGTTGCTTCAATAGTCGCTTCAGCTGCAGGCACTTCTATCTGGTCATAAATTTTTGGTAGTTAGGTCCAATAACTAGTGCAAAGCTAAAAGTCTTGGTGCTGAAAAAATGGTTTCAGGTTCAGGGCCTGGAAGCAACCACTTCATGCTAAAATGCGCAAGTATTAGATACGGTTGACTCCAGAGTTCTCTTTTTGAAGGAGAAAAACTGGGAAATTGCCACTTTTTCCAGGTTAGGTTTAATGGTTACAATTTTTCAAATTGAAAATAGAACAGAACATGAAAATCTTTCATAAACTGAAAACTAATCAGTCATAGTTATGACTTTACCACTGTTTCTACTCTACATTACCTGCTTTCTGTAGTTTGAAATATAACCGCCCAAAAGCTCATGTTGAACTTCAACACCCTCAACTTGCCTTAGTGGTGGAAAAAGCAACGCAGGCTGTGAGAGAATGCGAAAAAGTAAAGCTGCAGCGGCATCAGCAGCTATTCCTGCTCTCATTGACATTGCAATCCCAATTGCACGCAAGAAATGCAAGTGCATCCAATTCCTGGGAAGCTACAACACCAAAAAAATAGAAGCAGTCACCACAATATGGAATAAAAAGGAAGATAAATTGATCAATTACAAAAAGACTATGAATCCACACATTTAATCCAGAAAAAGCAATCAATGTTAGAACATACTATCTGTGGTAAAGAATTCCTTTCTTTTATGTTAAAACAGCTCCAATTATCCATTTTCAAGCCACAGGGTGGCAGGGAGAAGGAAAAAATATATGAAGTACAATATACTACTAATTTTCCCATTGATGGTTTTGAAAACAAGTGATTACACCCATGCTACCCATATGATCGCATGTAGGCCTAAAGTTCCATCAATCAGTGAAATCTTTCAATTGCAAGATCAAAAGTTGTTTGTAGATCAAAGGAAATATCATCCACGGAAATACAAAGTGGAGTATAAATGTCTCTCTCAAAGAAACCAGAGAAGAACATCAGAAAAACAAAATATCAGGATGATTTTTCAACCAAACCCTCCAACTTTTACTTTTCCATTCAATGGTAAAGGCATCAACCAGATTCTAATTGAATGAAATAGCTTAGCGCAGTCCTTGAATCACAATTTCACGTGTTTGCTTTACATACAATTAGGAGTAAATTGATGCTTTTAGAAGTTCAGCTACTTGATTGAGAAAACTAAGAGTTGGAAGATTTCACTGTGAACTTGTTAAGAGTTCAGGAACTCCCCCTGTAATTATCTCAGGACTGTCATTTTTTCAACAGGCAAAACTAATAACTAGCAAGTTCAATGTGTTAACATGTGAAACACTAGCCCCCTCATGACAAATCTCCAGTTCTGGACTAAACAAGTACTTGTTAGGCTAAGGATATCAATGAGGCAGAGTCAGTCACCATGGTGGAATTCTATAACGAAGAGGCACATACGCCAAGAGAAAAAATTATGAACAACCTTATCAACTTGAAACAAAATTACGATTTTAACTCTTGTCAATCTACATTAAAATGTGACCAATCAAACTGTCTAACTTACCCTTATGCCAGATGCATAATCTTCAGCAGCTCGGAGGAGTTCCACAAGCTGTACAGCAGCATCAAGTGCATCTGGAGCCCATGAAGGCGGTGCTTCCAAAAGTCCAAGAAGAAGTCGCTGGGTGGCACTTGGAGTTGCAATTGCATAATACCTGGTCACATTAAAAGAATAAATTGAGCATACTTTAATATGTAGAATCATTCAACCAAGCAACAAGCAACTCTGACACTTTTAGACACAGGAATTCTCTACCACTGTCTTCATGAACTCTTCAGTCACTTGTATGCATATTTCCACTTTCATCTCTATTGTCCTTACAAGCTGCTACTTTACTGAATAAGGATATATTTTCATTAAAATTAATGTAGGATGTCTGTGCTATTAATTTTTAGCTTCTGTTTTATGTTTCCTGTCACTAGCCAGTTCTTGAGTTGTAAGAGGATTTCTTGTCCTCAACAGTTGTGCACTCATATCTTTCTCTCCCAATAATATTTTTCTTGCAAAAATGATAAAAGCCATAAATCACCTTAACCCAACTGTACCTAGACAACAAATGTATTTAAGAAAGGCCCATATTATACAGTTACAAATTAAAATATTCACCGATGAAATAAACGTGCATATGGCTCAAGAGCCGGTAGCCCAGCAACTAGATGTTCATCCAAAGCTGTTGTTGGAGGGGGAAGTAAAAGTGCAGGGACAGCAGCTGCAGTTAATGTAGCAGTCTCATAACGAGCCACTTCATCATCACACACACTTAATATAACCCCAGCACCGTTGGCTACAGCCCATCTTGGGGTTGATGGCATGAGCTGAGGATGTTTCCCAGATCCACGAGATGAAGCTAAAGAAGAAAATTAATAAAATACGTTAGTTGAGAGTGATACATTTCTCTCAAGTTGTAAACTACTAAAATTGACAAACAGCATTTGAAATTCATCAAAAACGACATTAGAAAAGTATGATCAAGTATGATCCCTTTATAAGATAAGGATATTAACTTCAATGCCACACATAATTCCTATCACGAGCAACAGAAACTTAAAACCATTAAAGCATTTGTGGATACGCACATGCTTAGGCTTAATTAATGATCCCTGAACTATCACTAAATTTTAGAATGATCAACTGAACAATTTGTCTCAGCAAATCACTTAACTTGATTTCGCTCTTGCCAAATTTTCTGGGAAATTTTAGCTGTATTTTTTAAGTGTTGATTAAGAAAAAGCCTATTTGTAATTGCATAACTATATTAGATAATTCCATCACTGTTCATTTAAGTGAGACATAAAAAAGTGCAAACTGTGTAAGACTTAATGAAAGAGCCTAATAGTGCATACTTAATTCACTCAACACTACCCCTACACCTCAATTTAATGATTTGAAGGAAAGTTATTCTGAAGAAAACCAGATTTTTATAATGCATTATGCACCTTTGTGATTTCACAGTTAAAGAAAATCACTCCTAATTGTCTATGTTCTCTGAGTCACTTCAACAAGAATCCTTAACAAAGAAAAAGACGGTAAGAGTACAACCTAAAGGAACCCTGAAAAGATTAAAGGCTAAAATATAAGCAGAACTAGACAAGATCTGAATATCAAAAAAAATAAAAGATAGGTGCACCCCAAGGCATATTCTAGTGGTAAGTGCTTGACAACCTGGAAATAGATCCAGGTTCGAATCCTCCTCCCCCAATGCTCAAAAAGAGAATAATAATAATAAAAGATAGGTCCCTCATAGAAAAATCAATTTTCAAAACAGAAACTGTTTAACAATTGTAACAAGGGTCGCATTGCAGAAAATATCAGATGGAAAGAAAATATCACTTAATTAGAAATAAACTAATTCCTAGGTCCTGGAATGCATGCAAACCTACTTTTAAGACCTCACCTACAAGCTCTCAAGCTACTAGGAGATATACTCTTAATTTATGGTCAAACATGTCTGCTCTACAAGGCTGGATGACATTGATGTTATGTCAATAACCTCAAGAATAACAAGAGTCCCATATGAAAGAATATTTTAGAGGTGAAATATTCACTAAGGATATGTCCCAAGTGCTCTCTAACCTATGCTGTCAAAGATCAACTTACATGTCAAACAAATGATGTGTTATACCATCTTAAGTACATCTGATAATTGGAAAAACAGATCCTCCTGCATTTTTCATAAAACTCATTTCTCACTGATTCAAACTTCAAATAAATGGAAAATTCATCATCAGAATCAATCTTTAGACATTGTTTAGAAAGCATCTATTCCTAAGAATATTATGTGATGTTTAGACAACTCTTATTGATGAATTGTGTGTGTGAGTGCATGCGTGCATGCATATGCGTGCATGTGTTTGTGTGTGTGTGTGTGTGTGTGTGTGTGTGTGTGTGCACGAGTGTGTGTATATGGCTAAATTCATTGCCCTCATCTGATACATTATTTTCATCAGTTTTTTTCACATGAATTATGCAAGGTGCTAGCTTAAAGATGAAATGACCATTAGGTACATATCCCAGGTGACATCTGATAAATGCAGGCACAAAATCATCTTGTTTTTGAAACTAATGATGTCTTCTACAATCTTTGAATACATCCTGAAAATTGGAGCATGCAAATTTCACATCAGTCACTCTCTGTAAATTTCAACTTTGAATGAATGGATAAATTAACCATCATTGCCTTGTCAAGTTTAGACACCTTTTATTGATGTTGATTGACATTTAAGAAAATTATCTATATATATATATATATATAGACTAAGCTATTACATTAGCCCCGCTGCTTGTACAACACTTGCAACTTGCACAAAAAGCATAAGCAAAATAATATAATAGTTTTGTTAAATATTTCCCATGAAAGCCCAACTTTTTTCAGTAACAGTTGTTGGAAACTTGACCATACAGGGGGCGACCCAAGCATGATCCAAAATCAAATATATGTATATATATACATACACCCACCCCTAGACACATGTATCTCTCTCTCTCTCTCTCTCTCTCTCTCTCTCTATGCGTGTGTGTGTGTGTGTATATATATATATATATATATATATATAAGCAGTCAAACTGGATATTAACAGGACAACGAATCAAATTCCATATTTCAAAAGGAAGATTAAACAAACCAGTTGTTGGTGGCTTGAGCTCTCCAGCCGCATATTTACCCATGACACCACTGCACCTGAAAGTATGTTGAGGTTTATGATTAAGAGCATATTCATCACAAGAAATTGGCAAAAGAATAACGAAAATTTGTATGGTTACCGCAAGTTGCTAACTTGCTACAAGAATCAACTCTTCGTACGGAATTTTATACAATGAAGGTACCAAAGCAAGTGAATGCAAATTCTATTACTTAAGAAAGTCACAAGGGAAAAGGAAAAAGAAAAAAAAAAAAAGAGAGAGAGAATTTCTGGCCCACCATGATTGTTGAATACTTCTACATAAGTAAACCAATTAACAAATGAAAAAAGAATGAAACTAATTTCATTAGATACTAACTTACAACTAGTTAATTTTTCACCGAAAAAGATTTTCCTTATAATGCTTCCATTTATATTAATAAGTCTTGACTTATGTTGTTCCACAAGCTCGTCTTCCGGGGGAGAATAGAGATGAAGAGCTTGCTTCTGTTGTTCCTAAAAAGTTTTTGAATCCAACCACAACCAGTAATACTGAGCATGAACCAAGTAATGAGCGAGAACCTAGACAAAGTAGATTGGATAGACCAGATCTAAAAAGATACAATCGAAGGGAGAAGATTAATGCCATTGAACATGATATACAGATCAAATGTCACCTCTACAATCAGTTCCTAAAAAATCACATCGTGAGTCCTCTATAACTCCTAGTTTGAATTCTAATATAACTCTGATTCTATAGCTAATGATATTGATATTCTTATTGCTCTAAGAAAAGGAGTTAGAACTTGAACCAAACACCCTCTATCTCAATTTGTTTCTTATGATTCATTTTCTCCTTCCTATGAAGCCTTTCCATTGTTGTTTCTTTTGTCACTCTTTCACAGAATTGGCAAGTATATCAAGATTCAAAATGGAAAGATGCAATGGTGGAGAAGATGAAAGCTTTAAAAAAAAAAAAATGAAACTTGGTAACTTGTTACTCCTTCATTAGAAAAGAAACAAGCATGATGCAAATGGGTGTCCACTGTAAAACAAAAGGTAGATGGATCAATTGAAAGATACAAAGCTAGATTGGTATATAGAGTGAACCATCAAGAGATTTTTGCTCCAGTTGCAAATATGAATACTATAAGAATTTTGTTTCCATATGCAGCCAACTTGGATTGGGGTCTGTCAAAAATGCTTTTTTACATGGAGACTTCGACGAAGAAGTGTGTATGGAAATTCGTCTAGGTTTTGACAATGAGAAGACTAAAAGAAGGGTTTTGTAGATTCAAGAAGGCATGTATGGGTTGAACAATCACCTAGAGCTTGGTTTGATGGATTCAGTAAGGTTGTGATTTCTTTTGGATGCTCCCAACGTAATGTTGATCACACTTTGTTTATCAGACATTGTAATTGCATCCTACTAATTGTCTATGTTGATGATATAGTTGTAACTGGAGATGATGAAAAGGAAATTGCTCACCTAAAAAGGCTATTAGAGTAATTGTTGAATTTCATATTAGTGTTTTCCTATATTAGTGCATAATTCTTACTTTCTTTATCAGTGATAGTTTCCTATTCTAGGATTAACATATGTATATAGAGATTTACTGTTGTAAAGAAGAAATTTGCGATAGAAAAAATTTCTTTCCAATTCTATCACTCTCAACACACAACAATCAATAGGTAAACTGAATAGGCCTCATTTTCTACAACATGCCATTAGCATTCACTTTATGGAGAACTTAAATAGAGTGGCTCTTCATCTTCCAAACTTTTTAAGCCAAAGGAAAAGAATGGCCACTAGAGTGGGAAATAAAAGGATTAGTACAAAATTTTCAAAAATCCAAAACTCAAATCCTTTTATCTACCTCAATAACATAATAGAATATCAAAAACAATTATGTTCTCTACTTATAACTGATATTTCTTAAAAAGTGGAAGTCCCTGAGGAATGTTATCATGGACAAAGAACTAGAAAGTAGAAGCAATGTGCAATAAGAGGACACAGGAAAGATTAAAAAGGAAAGTTAAGAGTAGCTGTATTTTAGGCTCTAAAACAACGAGTCTCCAATGAAAGAATTAATGCATTGAGTAGCTAATGAGACAAGATCAAAATTGGGAGGGAAGAAACGAATATAGAGATTCAAAAGAGAAGATATACAAGCTTTTGAGTTTGATCTTTGGATTTGGTGTGATAAACCTTAGCTTTTAAAAAAGAGGAGAAAGGAGAGTCTTAGTGAGAGTTCATGAAAGGGGGAGTTCAAAAGTTACAAAAGTTTCTTTTTTTTTTTTCGGGTTTTATAATTAAGGAAGAAGAATAGTGCCTACGGGAGGAAGAGAGTTTATGAATTAGATAGATTAGAGAGATGTGGTGAGTTGTATAATAATGATTCAATAGGACCCACTTATCATTTTGGTTTTTGTCTTTTGCAAAATTGAAGTATTTGTACCCTTATTACCAATTTGCTTGAGAGCAGTCCAAAGTCAATCCAAGTATAGTACCTTTCTATTGTAATTCTTATTATTAATATTCAATAAATTAATATTTTATCATGTATTAATTTTTTACAATTTTGACTTGGATTAATACCACAACAACAAAAACAAATAAGCAGTAACCTAAACTAGTTAGGATTAATAGATTAAATTAACAATTTCAATAAATTAATAAGATAATATTTTTTTAAGAAATTCTTAATTAAAATATTTGGTGGTTTAAAAATTCTTGTGATTTTACAATTCATCCATAGGACAAATCATATATGTCACATATGTAATTAGTTTTGATTTTATGATTTGGTTTTGTGGACTGACTACTGATTCTAATTAAAAAAACTATTTTGACAACCTCGATCATAATTTATGCCACCCTTTGAAGTGTTCCAGCACTCTTACTGAAATGCCATAGAGAAACCACAAACCATATGCTTAGCAGTCTTCTTCATGTCATCATCCTCAAAGGCCTCTCTAACTCTACCAATCTAGATTTTTAAGGATTCCAAACTAAACCTTCTATCAAGGGTCAACTTAAAAATTCTTCACGAAACAAAATGCATCACGGTCTTCTATAAAAAAAAAAACTTTTCTTTTGGTTCAATTTTTTGCTTAGAATTAGATTTAGTACCATGTGGCTGGCCCTGCATGCATGAATTACTGTCTGCAATTTAATTTATATTCCTTCCTACACATAATGAAATAATGCACTCACCAACGGAAGTAATCACTTCTAATACCCAGAGGTGCAGCAAGTAATATATCCGTAATCCAGGGGGACAAAGGCCTTAAAGGTTTCCTCTCCTGTTGTACTGAAGGTGCGTGACAGGCTTCCCCATCAACCGAGCCACTACTTGTAGCATAGTTTCCATCATTTTTTCTTTCCATTTCACTATTCTGTTGTTCCACCTTATATACTGGACGATTGTAATGAGTCAAAATTCGCAAAATCTCTCCACATGCCAGAGCCCATTGTTCAGAATATTCATTCTGGAAAATAGCAAATATACGTTAGTACTTCAAAGTCTCTTTTTGATTTCTCAAGCAATTCAATGCCATAATGAACAAATAACATGTTTAATGTAGTTCAAAAAAAAGTCAGACCTAATGAGAAGATAAAACTAGTGAAAATTAGAAGGTGAATTAGAAACTACAGTTCACTAAAAAAGGAAGTTTTCTTATTGAACAAGAGATGAGAGGAAGAAAGAAGGAAGAGTTTTTGAAGGTTCAGATCATGTACCTCACTACTTGGGCAGACCAATGAAATGAAAGAAGCAAATGGAGGACTACTCCTATCATACACCAGCGTACCATCAATTAGACATGAAATAATTGGAAGAACAACAGCATGCCCATGTTCCGGATGATGGAGGACAAAAGTAGCTGAAATTGACATCAAAATGTGAAATAGTTATCATAAAGCCAAGAGAATATTTTGTATTGACAGATGTAATAAATTGTTTATACATTAACAAGTATACAGAACCAATACCCAGGACATCATCAAACAGGCGTTTTTCCTTTGATGGATAACGATTACGAATCAGCTGTCAAAACAATATGCACATCAGTAAACAATATATGTTCCAGACACTACTAACTGTTAAATTTTCAAAGAAGTTTAGCATGTTGTCAATTTTCATAAAATATAAATAAGAAACAGAATCAAAGAGATAAAGCATACCTCAGCAATATCGTCAGGAAATTGTTCTGATGTGAACTGCCCAAAGTACTCAACATAGGCAGTAATTTGTGCCTGCAGAGGAGGGGAAGAAGGAAAACACAAAATGTATGTCAGAACTCCACTTCAGTACATAGAATTCTTATAAAATATTAGAAATGGATAAGATTTCCAAGTCAAGCACATTTCAAGGTCAATTAATCTAAAATGGAGAATCAGTCACTTAAGCCATTAGAATTCTGAAAGAAGAGATGCTAATGAAACAGATTCATCTCAAGATCAAAGCCAGATTCAATTACCAGCATCTATACAACACTTAAATTTTTCGTATAATCTACATACAACTGCTCTAAATCCAATCCTTTTTTGATAAAAATGGTTGAAATGAAGTTTAATTGAACCGATATTCCACTAAAATGTAACATCTGCTTTCTTTAAATTATGATCTAGTATTTAATGACTATATATGAGAATTTGAACAAGAAAAGAAGATGTCATGGCTTTACTTATCATTAGAAACAATTAAGATGCCAGCAATCCTCATGTATGAACAACCTAACATCATCTTCATTAAGGATGGATTACAATTGTCTCTGAAATTGGAATTGTCTCTGAAATTGTGAGAATACCCCATGTCCCTAGATTACACATGGATCAGAGATAATTTCCATAACCTGGTTTATTTTCTTTTATTTGAAATGCAAAGAAAAAACAAATTGCAGACTGGTAAGCAGAAGGTCGTAGTCTGCATATATGAAATATATAGTTAACTAGACCTTAAAATAACTCAGAGATTAGGCTCCTAAAGATCAAAGAGAAAATTGAATGAAAAAGATAAAATTAATGTAACCACTCCATCTTGATATAAACGCAGCAATGCTTTCAATCCAAAATACCCTGTTACGTTGTTCCTTCCAAATGCACCATGCTAATCAAAAGGGAGGCTCCTTAAAGGGATGCTATGATTTGAGCACTTGAAAAATTACAGTCAGACTAAAACAACTGCTTTGGCAGAACATCCAGCATGAACCAACTTGTCAGTAATAACATCTCATGCTCTAGTAGTAAAAACAGAACTATTAAGCACTGACATGCTGGCCTCATGACCCTTGTGCTCTAACTTCCATTACCATCCCTCATTATCCTCAAAATGCAACCCACTCCTAAGTCACAATTGCTCTGGCAGATTATAATTTGGAGCTGAAGGGATTATATTTATTGCAACTGCACAAGCAAAAGTTGATCCTGCAAAATTCTAATATTTCCTTTTCAACCAAATAAGCATATTGCTATGATCAGAATAGCACAATATCACAAACTTTTTTCTTCCTTCCCCTTCCTAGATCCTCTAAAATTTTCTTCAATAAGTCTTCCAAATTTGCAAATGAAATCCAATTTCTCAGAATACCAAAACATCAAAATCTCAAGAAAAAAAAAATCGAGAAAAGATGATGGGAATAACTACATCTATAGCACAACATTTATCAAGAAACAGTTTCATATTAGGTCACCTGACCTACAGCAAAAGTTGGTGTTTATACTATATTACTGATGCAGACAAGACAAAAAGCTTAACGTCCAAATATGCTAACCTACAAGATGTCCCACACCAAGAGCAATGATGCCAAAACAAAAGTGTATGATGGGAATGTTATGGTATGACATATTGGTAGGAAACTCTAAAGAAAAAGAAAATACAATTAGTTGAAACTGTACTAAAAAGATCAGTAATAAGTGGAATGACAAATATTTATTATGAAAATGGTAGCTCAAGAATCACATGCAATTAAATCCTAGATGGTACATGGTAGATTTTTCCAGCGGCACATGAAAACTCATCTGAATTTTCCCACAATCCACTAAAACCAAATTGATAAGTTATCACTAAAAAACTTCTGACAAAATGAAACATGGTAATAATTTTAGAGAATAAAAAGAGGAAGAAAAACATGCAGTTGATATCAGACTAATGAAAATAATACAATTTATTTATCTAACCTTTCGTTGCTGGACATCTTGAGGAGCTGGCCAGAACAATGACGAGAACTGAAGACCATCAATCCATCTCTCGGAAGAGCTTGCCATAAAAATATCTTATTTCTTCCAAAAAAAAAAAAAAAAAAACCCTTTTTCTTAAGCCAATAAACAACAAAACCAACAAGAGAACCACAAACTTCCCCTCCAACAGTTACCAATCAAGAATCAATATGTCGTAGTTCAGCATACCGACAGAATAACTTCCTGAGGCCCCAGAATTCTCAGTTCAAAAAACTAAGAATTGAGCTTCAATCTGTAGCTGAAATAATCCAAGAACAAATCATTCACCTCTCTCAATGAAAAACCATTTTTCGCACTATTTTATCCTCAAAATTTTGAAGCTTATGCTCCTTTACAGTGGTAAACGTCCAAACCTGATTTTTGCAATGCAAATTACAATTGGAATCAACAGCTCTGCAAAAACAGAGTTGAAAAAAGAAATTAGAGCTTACAATCAGATATGAAAGAAAACTAGAGTAAATCAAAACAGATACACAATAAAGACTCAAAATTTAATATAAAATGAAAACAAAATAAAAATAAATTGGAAAGTGAAAACCCACAAGGAATCAAATAAACATGACACAAACAAAAAAACAGAGAACATATCTATGAGTGACTTTCAGGTAAATCATTTTCAACTAATAAATGAGGGGTAAATCTTGAAAATAAAAAATTACAGATAAAATAAAATAAAAAGAAAAATAAATAAAAAGAAAAAACAGCAATCAAATTGAACTTAAATCCAAGAAACAAGAAAAGCCTATTATTCTTGTTTCAAATTATAGACATAAACACATATGTTCAAATCTACGCATATAGCTACGCAGAGAACAGAGATGAAACTAATAATTACTGAAAATAAAAATAAAATCTAGAAAATAAAATAGTTCCTGGTTCTTACAGGTATCTGAACAGGCTTTTGATTTTGCTGGTTGGTTGTAGATATTTGCCTCTATGGTTTTTTCATGTACAGACAGAGGGGGCTGTAAAAATGAGATTTTCTTTTCTTTTTTTTTTTCTAATTTCTTGGAAAATTGTCGTTTTTTTTTTTCCACTTTCTTTTTGTTCTTAGCTTAGAAATTGTGAAGAGGTTGTAAGCTTTTGGCAGAGAGAAAGAGAGAGAGAGAGAGAGAGAGAGGGGAGATCTTTAGTAGGTCTCTCGCTCATAGATTACCAGCAGACGTGGCAATGATATTTTCCTCTCACCTTAGAGGCCCACGTCATCTCTCCCTCATGCCATGTATGTATACATGCATGCTTGTACATGGCATGACATGCAGTGGCAGGCGGAAGGAGCCCTTTGCAGCGCCTCAGGACAAGAATTCATCGATAGAAATTTGCAACTTTTATTTTGTAATACTCTAAATTTTACAAATAATTTATTATGCACTTGAACTTGTAAAAATAAATTTTTTAATACTAATATTAATACCTTTTAAAGGTTTTAGCTTTTATCTGTAAAATATCGACTCGATATATAGTTAGCATGACTTTTAAAATAATAATTTTCATAAATGTCAACTTTTTAATGAGTGTTATATTGATTTAATTTTGCAAGTCGAAGTATTCAATAAAATAAATTTATAAAATTAAAATATTTAATAGGTATAATTTTATAAGTCGAAGTGTTTGATAGATAAATATAAACATTGAGAGTGTCACAAAGTTAAAGTAACAAAATTCAATGGTGAATTTATGTATTCAGCTCCCTTGCAGCCTTGCTCCAAAATTTTTTTGTTAGCACAATATATAAATTGACCCCTGAACTCTTCACGAAAGCTTTATAGCACCCTCAACTTTCACTTTGACCTATTGAATACTTCAACTTATAAAATTGCACCTATTAAATACTTTAATTGACCTATTAAACACCTCAACTTATAAAATTAGATCAATTAAACACTTATTTAATTGTTAAAAAATGTGAAAATTATTATTTCAAAAGTTGTGTTAACCACATATCAAATCAATATTTTACATATAAAAGTCAAAAATCCTAAAAACTCTTGCTATTAGTATGAAAAAGTGTGCAATATTACCAAAACTTGCAAGTTCATGTGCGCAGTAGGTTTCACAAAGTTTAGGGTGCCACAAAATTAAGATTTTAAAGTTGAAGGATGAATTTATAGGATGAATTGATATATTTGGCCCTTGCTTCATCTTTTAGTTTGGAGGGACTACAATCATATACCTTCACATTTCAGTAATAACTATGTCTTACTCGATTTGCCTTGTGTCATCTTTAAGTTTGTGGGTTTCATTACCATACACTTTAATATTTCAACAATAAGTATAGGTCTCGCCAAAATAAAATGTAAAAGTACAGGTTCATAATTAAACTCTTACATAATTATTGGAGGACATAGTTATTATTGAAACGTGAAAGTCTAATGTCATGATATGTTGCTGCAAACTTAAATGTGCCACAAAGCAAATCATATAAATTTTAGGGGCAAATTTATGCATTTAGCCAACTATTTTTTATAATTTTTGCCTTGATAAAATTTATTTTTTTCACCTCCCCATAACTTTTGAAAAATATTTTTAACCCCTAGATTTGATTTCCAATACAAGTCAAATTTTAAAGACTAAATATATAAAATCTCTAACTTTTTTTACTTTAATTTTATAACACCTCAAATTTGAAGAAAACATATTATGTAGTGTAATTAAGAATTTCAATAACACTGTAAAATTTACACTAACAATAACAGTTTTTAGTTTGTATATGTAAAAGTACTGAATTGATGTATAATTAGCACAACTTTTAGAATAATAATTTTCACTTTTTATCTAATAAGTATTTAATTGATTTAATTTTATAAATTAAAATGTTTAGCAAGTGTAATTTTAAAATTTAAAATTTTTAATGGGTAAAATAAAATTTAAGTTCGTTAAAAATTAAAATAACAAGATTCAAGGTGACCATTTTAAAAGTCTAATGCATAGAATTATTTTTGAACTTTAAAAAGATTTTATTATTATAGCACTAAAATTTTTTTGAGACTAGTCATATATGTCTAAATTGTAATTTTCATAATAAAAAAGCACCTGCAAGAGCTTATAATGGGCCTATAAAAATTATCATTAAAAAATTTCAATTGTCAACCCTAAGCAAAAATATTTACTAAAAAATTATTATTTAAATGACATGATAAGTCTCGAAAATTTTGAGGGGTAAATTTAAAAGCACGCGTTATGGCGAACTACAAAAGGACAACAAGGCAACTATCGTTTTTCCATAAATGTCCCCAACAACACGAATAAAATATTGATTTTCTGCTTGGCATTATTGTTAAAGGGCGTTTTAGGTGTTAAAATATTAGGTTTTGGAGTGGGACTGCCTTCGATATTTTGGAAAGGGTTTTGTAGGGCTAGAGACGGAGGAGTATGTCTACTTTAGTGATTTAAATTTAAATTCAAATATGTTGTCAGAGAAAATACATTAAAATTAATAATTTAAAAAGAAAAAGGAAATGATAAAAGCATTAATGAGTAATAGGTTGATTCTGGGTTGGGTTGATAATAATCAGTAAAATGGATTCAACTGATTTAGTTCAAATTCGATTTTTAAATTTCAATTTAATAAAAAAATCAAAAAATTATATTTTTGTTCATTCATGTACTTTTATAAATCCCGAAAATAAATCTGCAATTCTTTTTTATTTTGAAAGTTTGTCTATTATTCCTTTTTCTGTTGAAAAAAATTTGATTTTCAAAAAATATGAGAACAAAACTCCTATTCCCGTTAAAAAAAATTAGAGCAAACTATTTATATATTAAAAAATTACTACATTAAAACATTAATATTTTTTAATTATTTTGACTTTTTTTTCATTTTTGAATAAATGTAAATCTTTCCATCTTTTATTTGAAGAGAACTTATTAAAGTTTCAAATTAAATTATTGAAGGTTAAACCTACGTAATGCTATGAACTTTGCAATTTGTTACAAAATTATTTTATTTTGATCTTTATATTTCGAGCATCCCAATTTATAAATTTAGATATATTATCATCTCAATCTCAAATTTGACTTAGAATTTTAAATAAAATATTATAAAAGTGAAACTTATCCTTAGATTATCTTAACCCAATGATCAAAACTCCATATTTTATTAATCAGCAAACAAGATAAACTAAGAACATCTTTGATATATAAAAAAAAAAAAAAAAATCAAATGGAGCAGGAAAAACTTTTGGCTCCTATTCTATTAAATCGAAATAGAACCAAATATTTTAAAAATCAAGTCAAATCCAACTTATCAGTTTGATTCAATCGATTTACCAATTTCCACCCAGCACTAATTGATCCAATGTTGCATGCGTTTTTAAGAGACAAAGCTAGGAAGTGGTCTTAATCAAATATTGGTTGAAGGTCTTAAATCTTAACACGTCACCAATTATGCTTTAAATATACTGATGCAAAACAATTACTTTTCAATAAAAAAAATATATCTTTATTATATTCGAAAAAGATGAATAGTTTATTTTAATAACATTTGATGCAACAGTCACCACTGCTTTTCTTAGTCACCACTGCCTCACTAACAGTCTAGTGCACCAACGACGCACCACATTACTTTTTCTTCGTTAATTATTGTCTAAAAAGAAAAGTATTTTCTTTTTTTTTATTATTATTATGCCAAAGATTAATGATTTTATAATAAAAACTATTTAAAAGTTAATAATAATATTGGTGAAAATATTATTAATTATTTCATGAATTTTCCATATTTGTGTTCCATTAAATTTGACCAGCATCATTTCTTGAAGATGTTATAATTCCACGTTTGTTTAAATTTCTTTTTATTTTCTTTATTCAATGCATTTTGGATAATTGTTAAAATTCCCCATATTTTCTCAATTGTCATTATTAGATTTGTTAAATATAATCACTCAGTGGTGATCTAGTTGATTTTCTCACACATACAAAGAGTTCGAGGTTTTTAATTTGAATCTTATCGATCATTGTTGTTTTCACTAATTTCGTGAATTAAGGAGAGTACTACCTCCTATTATATAGCTGATGATATTATTTCCATTATTGAGCTGCATTCAATGAATTAAAAAAGCATATATGGCCACTTTGGTATAGATTAGTGTTTCTCTCACGCTACTAGCGAATTGAATATTACCAAATCAAGGAAAGAAGAGCACTAATACAATCAAGCTTTGGCTAAAATGTAAAAGAACAAGAAGCAGTGAGTGTTGGTTTTGTTTGACTTTATGGAGTTAAAGTGGAAACAATAAAATAATAATAAGATAATAATACTTCTCTCTTTACTTCATTTTAACAGCAAATATATAGACATTTTATTTTATTTTAAGTGCTCATTTAAGATTTTAAGAATATATTAGTTATTTTTTTCAATTTTATTAATATTTATTAGGTTTATTTTGTAGAAAAATTAAATAGAAAATTTTTAATTTTAAGAGGGCAATTTAGATATTATATTTAAATTGAATACTCAATTTACATAAATTTTTATGAAAAGATAAAATGTTATGTTAAAATAAAACGGGAAGTAATAAAAAAGTAGCAGTAGTATTCAAGTTGACTTTGAAGTTTGAAACTAGTTTTCCTAATATGATGGGTTGACTCTTTAAAAGTGATTGAGCACTTACAAAGAGAAATTAAGAAATTGATTGATTCCGAGTGGAAAATACACGCATTTGCCATTTGGTAGTATCTACTTATCATTTTCGTATGCAAAATCCAAGGTTTGATGATTGCTCAAGTGGCATACTTTTGTGTATGAATTGACTTTTGTTTTCTTTATTTTTTTTTCCCTCACATGAATTGATTGACTTAATTAGTAGATGATTTATTTTAAAATTTTAAAAATAATTATGAAAAACATCATTAAAATGAAGAACTTCATTGAATAATTAAAATGAGGTATATTCTGAATGATAAGACAGAGGTTCCTAGATTTAAAATATCTCAATATTAATTCCTCATTTTTTTCCCTTTTTTGTAATTTTTACTCAATTTAATGGCTACTCTACATAAATTTTAATTACAGCATTGTACATATTTTTTTTACCATAGCTTGATTAATTTGATAAAAAATAAGTCATACATCAACAATATGCATATATATAATTTTGCCATTGTCATAAGTTAGAAATGATACTCAAACTCTTGCTTCAAAGATCTATTCATTTTCATTTAAACGAACTTTCGTCGGTTAAATTTATTATTATTCTCTGTAAATTATAGAATAAATGATCTCCTTGAATTTAAATTATAAGAAACTATTAAATTTTTTTTCAAAAGGAACATAAATAAATAAACAAACAAACAACTCTTCGGTGAAAATATTTTATGAGATAAATAAAATTTTAAAAAATGAGAAAATGTTTTTACAAAAGATAATACGATATCCGAATCGGATCCAGTTACCATATCCATCGCGTCTAACTCGGCATCTAACGCGAAAGAATTCTTCCATATAAAACCAACGGTCAGCAACTGCCCAAAGAATCGCACCATGTCTACACGACACGCAATGCCATTCAGTGGCAGGCAATTCCCGGGCAGCATCTCCCGGGCAGGTTCCAAAAATATCTGGTGGCTGGCGCTCGAATGGTTAGATATTTTGCTTCTATGAGTGAAAAAATTAAATAATGAAAAAAAGAAAAATAAAAAAGAAATGGGTGACGTGTGACCAATCAGAAAAGAGGTATAGATATATACGGGGGTACAATATCTTGGAGACGTGGCACAATGCTGTGTTAGGAATATATCTCATTTAGATCTTATGGTTCTTGTATCGCACCACATGCGCCCATCATCTGCTGCGGGGTCCACTTCCCTACTTTGCGCAGCATGTGAACATAGCTACCATGATGATCATATTGATTATGATCATGATTTTTGGCATCGTATGTAATGTAAATGTATGTATGAAGCGAAACATGTATACCTACTGCTACTAGCCAAATATATAATTGGGGCGGAATACATAAATTCACCCTTACATTTTGTTACTTTAATTTTGTGATACCTTTAATTTTTATTTTGATCTATTAAACACTTCAACTCATAAACTTATTAAACATTTTATTTTTCAAAATTATTTTATTAAATACTTTAACTTGCAAAATTAGATTAATTAAACACTCATTAAATAGTTGAAAATTATGAAAATTATATCCCAAGAGTTATGCTAACCACATATCAAGTTGCTATTTTACAGATAAAAGCCAAAAATCCAAAAATTATGATATTAGTATCGAAATGTCTGTAATATTACTAAAATTTACAAGTTCAAGTGCATGGTAGGCATTCGCAAAGTTCAAGGTGCTATAAGGTTAAAGTTGCAAAGTTTAAGAGTGAATTTATATATTCAGCCAAATAATTGGCCACATAAAAAATTTTATTACACTCTCAATTTTTTACTTTTGTCTATTAAATATTTCAATTTATAAAATTACATTTATTAAATAATTCAACTTGCAAAATTATTCTACTAAACATTTGAACTTGCACAATTAGACTAATTAAATACTTATTAAATAATTGAAAAATGTGAAATTTATTGCCCCAAAAATTATATTAACCACAATCAAGTTAATATTTTGCTCATAAATACCAAAAACACCAAAAAACTATTATTGTTAATATGAAGAGGGATACAATATTACTAAAATTCGCAACTTTAATTGTATAATATGTCTTTCATAAAGTTTGAGATATCACAAGATTTTTTCATAAAATATAAAGGTGAATTTACCAATTTGGCTTAAATAATTTAATCTCTAAACTTTCACAAAATTATTGCCTGGCTTCATTAACTTTGGAAATGACTTCATGGGTCTTTGAATTTCACTTGTTAACCTTATTATAACCCTTAAGTTTTACTATGTAGTTGCAGCCCTCTAAAGCACATTTTTCACGATAAAAGATGTGATATTATTATAAAAAACAAAATTGAAGAGCCACAAGATCATTTCAAAGTTTTCGATAGATGATATAAGTTATTTTTAAATATTGAGAGTTAATTATGTATTTTGATTTTTACTCAATTAGCATCATCTAACTATTTAAGGCTTTTGCTAGTATTGCTACAGGTGTCAAAATGCTTTTATGCTGATTCGATTCCATCCTATCAATATTGAATGGTTTTCCCCTATGTTTTAATTGTCTTGCTTCAAATCTAAAAAGGCTGAATACGTGAATTCATCCATAAATTTTATAATTTTAGCTCTATAAATGATTTATTTTGTGAACTACACAGTAGGGAACAACCTTTCTCTTTGAATAATATTCACTAAATTAGTGACAATTTGAGACCTCTTACTTCGATTCCTCTCACTTCCTATATCTTTTACGAAAAATTGAAAACTAATCAGATCATACCTAATATTTATTTTTATATACTCATAAATGAGAAGTTTCATTATTTATTGATAGAATATAAATATTTATCAAGGATTTAATCGTAATTTATGTAAAAGACTCACTCAGACGGTGTCAAGGACCAATAAGGATATTTGACAAGAATCCTTCTTAGGGTCACCTTCTAAATTGACGGCATTATGTTTTCCAAATAAAAAAGCTTTGTATACAGAATACGTAATAGTTAACTCCGAGAGATTTTTAAAATAAAAGAACAAAAATCTTACAGAGTAGAGCTGGTCTAAGATCACAGTCTTTATTTTAAAATGTCCTCTGTAGTTTTTGGAGGCTATCACTTATAAATTTATTTAATTTTATTGCGGATCGTTTACTTATGATGAGAAAAAAAAAATAAAAATACTCCGATTACGTTTCAAATAATGAATAAATTATTATACAATGATGAAGGGTTAAATATATAAATTTACTTTTGAATTTTACAATTTTAACATTATGGCACCATAAACAATGTGGATGACCTATCGTGCACTTAAACTTATAATTTTGGTAATATTATAAACCTTTTACCACTAATATTAATAATTTTTAGGATTTTAACTTTTATCTGTAAAATATCAATTTGATATGAAATTATCATGAGTTTTAGAACAATAATTTTCATAAATTTTACTTTTTAATAAGTTTTAATTGGTCTAATTTTACAATTAAAAGAATCTAATAAAATAATTTTGAAAATTAAGCATTTAATAAATATAATTTTATAAATTGAAGTGTTTGATGTGTCAAAATAAAAATTAAGAGTGTCATAAAATTAAAATAATAAAGTTGAGGGATGAGTTTACATATTCGGCAAAGATTAAGAAAATAACTAAAAATCTTGATAATTAATATTTTTTATTAGAAATATGAAGAAATAAGATTAGAATAAAAAAGTAATTAATACTTTTTTAATTTTCTAATGAAATGCAGATGCTATCAGTTTAGTGCTAAATAAGAAAAAACAAGAAAATTTTGCAATTATTACAATATGGTTAATTTAGTTGGTCCAAAAATTTGCAACGGAGAAAAAGAACAATCTAGAATATAACCAACAGACATAGACTGACAACCTATAGAGGACTCCTATTAAAAAGGTAAAATGTCGGTTACGCACTCACTAATAAAATAGTAAAACCCAATTAGCAAGCGCCATTTAGAATTTGTCGGTACCAATCAAAGTTGGCGAAAATAATTAATTAACACTTAAACATCTATCACGTGTTGAAGACTAAGGACGTGTTACTTTCTTTACCATACACGTGTTGAAGACTTAGGACGTGTTACTTTCTTTACCGTCCACGTGTCGAAGACAGTGGGTCCATGGGACTATGATCTGTGTGTTATGCCAAGTGATAAATGATTTTGAAAAGAATTGGACGGTTGATAAGATAATTACGCTTATGATTTTTAATTTTTAAGTATTTGTCTGACTTGGCTTTCCATTAACTTAAACGGGCGGCGTGGCAGATCGAAGAAAACCAGAGGCATTTTCTTGGGCCCACAAACATATGAATCAAGCCTATTAAAATGTTTTTAATAAGCAAAAGCCCAAAGCCGAGGCCCATGAGACCAACCTGATTACTGATTTCATTATGTCTCTCATTATTAATTTATTTATTTTTATAACTAGGAGGTTTTATCCTATTGTGCCATAGAGCATAAAGATTTTTAGCACTCCCCGTAAAGTACTCTTCCTGAAATCAAACTTGTATTCTCATAGAAATTGAGGTTTTTAACCACCTCAATCAACACCTTATTGCTTTCATTATGTCTCTTTGATAAAATATTATTGTGTCATGACCCATTACCTTAGGTCAGACCGATACTAAAAACTGGATAGACTTAAAGCCACCAAAGCCATAAGCCAAAATACCAAATGAATATTCTAGTCAGAAAAAATGGTCTAAGGCCAATATCATCAACATAATATCATAAATATTGGGCTCACTTGGCTTGCATCATCATATATAATAATAATTCAATTTTCAAAGTTTTCTTGGTCCACAACAATATATTTCATAATAGAAATTTTAATAAGTAATACATAAATAATTTTTAAATTTATTATACATGATTTTCGTGATTTATTATTTCATCGGATGCATACGAGGTGCCTATCTCCCCATACATGACTGACAGTATCATAAACCGACTCACAAACCTAATAATGATCCACTTCATTTCAATTCCACACACAAACAAAGCATATATGTAGCACACCACAACTAATCAAACAATACCAATAGCAACAAATAATGCAACATAAATAACAATTTCCTTGAATAGTTCACATGTACCTAGATGACAATTCTGTATTATGTATGGGCGTATTATATTTATCCATGTATACATGCATGCATATGCAATAGCCAATACAAGTTAATTGACACTACTCACCTATAATAGCTTCATGAATTCCTACTTTCTTTTTCGATCTTTATGAGCTTGATGGAAACTTTTTTGAAAATCCAGTAAGATAGCTAGGGAAGAAATTTAGTCAAGAAGTTTCAAGTTTAGTGATTTGGTTCAAAATTCCTAAGTTACTATATTTATTATAATTAATCCTTAAGTATCATGGTTTCCTCGAAATTACTGAAAGTCTTATTTTTATATTACTTTACTATGCTACTGAAAATTCGGCAGCACCTCTCCTAAAAATCGGATTATCCAACCTGTTTAACGCTATAAACACATCAACATAATCATAGCCCAATCCATGGGCAACCAAAGACTAACTCAAAATCTCATCCGCTATTAATATTACTTATTCATTATAATTAGAAATCCAAGTATTCTACTTTCACTTCACTGACAATTAGTTCACAACATATTTAATTGTTGACATTAACCACATCCAATCTCAACCTACCAATGCTTATACCATGGGTCCATATATTTTCAAATAACAGCTAACTTGTAATTCAACTGATAATTAGCGAACTACTTGTTATTAGGTTCACAGTTCATGTTTTAAAGTAACTAATGTAAGGTTTTATATATGTGTTAAACTAAAATTTCTCTTAATCTTAAATCATACTAATAATCAATCCTAATTATTTTATAATGCGACTTGATTCTAAATTTACACATAAATGCAACTAAGTTCAAGGTTATATATATATATATATATAGGGAGAGAGAGAACTAAAACTTCCTCCAACTTGAATTACAACAATAATCAATTCTAATCACTTCAAAATACTAATTTCTTTGTTTTACATCTTCTAAAAATCATATAATTCGCATTTACACAAGTTTCCGCAACATTTCGGCTTGGAAGCCTATATATCAAATTTGCATTGATTAATGGTTTAGTTACTAAACGAAGTCAGTTTGCATTTTTAGTTGCATAATGAAAATCTATGAACTAAACTACTCTGTCACGATCTGTTACCTTAACTAAATTGTTCTAAGATTTTATTATCTCTTATATTAGTTGATTTTTCAGTGAATTTCAGCTTGAAAATCTAATTACTAACTTGCATCAATTACAAATTCAATTATCAAACAATATTAGATTGCAATAATATTATCAAATTTGTAATCTATGCACCAAAATTTATTGGTTTTGTTATCATAAAAAAGGGGAAGATTGTTAGCTCAAGGGTCACTTTTATCTTGAAATTTCGATGATTATGCAAAATAAATAAATTTAATATTCTTGTATATACTAATATTATTTTATGCAATTTTTTTAAATATGAAAATTGCTAAAGAAGGCAAGTTCCTACAAATCCAAAATTCTTTGAAGACCATGAAGATTATTGAAGATTTCTTTCTAGAGGTTAGTATCTTAGGATATATTGTTGGATAGAGAGAATATTCTTTTATAAGCACAAAAATATTTTTCTTTTCTCTCAAAATAATTTTCGGAAATTGCCTTAAAAAAATTAAAAGTCAAATCTTGCTCTTTTTAAATTTACTTACCTAAATGAAAAGATTTTAGCTTAATTATTTTTGGTAACAAAATATTTGAAAAAAATTCACATATCTTTTATTTTCGGAAATTACCTTAAAAAGTAAAGTCAAATCTTTTCTTCGTTCTATTTACCTAAATGAAAAAGATTTCGACTTAAATATTTTTGGCAACAAATAAATGAGTTTATGAAAGATTTTCGTGGATCTTCTATTTTTGGAAAGTCTAAATGCTCGTTAAAACTAAAATCTCAAACGAGATCTTTATCCCTCTATAAAAGACATTTTTCTCTTTTGAAAATGTGGTGGTTTTTCTTTTAAGAGTAAGAGTCCATTGACTAAAAGTTTTAAATCTCTCAAAGCTTTCTCCTCAAACTCCGTTATTTCTTTTCGTCTTTTTGCTTCAAGAAATATTTTTAAGAGAAAAGAAAATTTAATACCAAAATTTTCTGAAGAACAGTTCTGATCTTTAAATCTGTTTTCTAAATCTGTTTTTTGTTCTTCCTATGTTTATAATTACATTTCTCTTTGTCTATATAGATTTTATAATCTGTTATAGACTAGAGGATTTTAAATGAAAAACTTTTGTGTAATAGCTTAGGTGAAAAGCTATGGTGTAATAGGTTATCAAGCTACCTTCTCCTTGTGTGAGATTCTAATGTCTTGATGTGAGTTTCTGTTCTCTGCAAAAACAGAAAGGGTTGAGGTTGACTAGAACCTTTGAAAAATCTAGTGGGACAAATGTTAAATCTAGGTGTTGATCTATTTTCTTATATGTTGGTTTGTCTCTTACCCTTGAAAAGAGATAACATAGTTGAGGATCTCAAGATGAGTCTTGGGGAGTAGATGTAAGCGAGTTAGTGTTGAACCATTATAAATCTCTGTGTTTATCTTCTTTTATTTTCTGAAGTTCTGCTTGATTATATTCTGTTTACACAACTGTTAATCTTTTTAAGAAATGTAAGGTTGTTAATGAATTTTTGTTTCTAAATGTGAATAATTTTTTTCTTTGTGGAACATTAGAACTCTGGATTTTTGTATTGTGATTATATCAAGTTCTAATATGTCCTTTTACATTTAGTGTAAATCACAATATGAATTATAATCAGTTTTCTAATTTTGCTTAAAGTTTTGTGAGAGAATTCTAAAATTCAATAACTGTTTTTCATAGCATCATTCTAAATAGCAATAAGCTTTGTGAAGTAGTTCTAAATGCAATAATTGATTCTTCACAAAGTCTTTCTAGATCTGCTTAAGCTTTGTGAAGTAGTTCTAAATGCAATAGCTGTTCTTCATAGAGTCTTTCTCAATTTGCAACAAGCTTTGTAAGGTAGTTCTAAACTTGATAATTAACTCTCACAAACGCTTTCTAATTTCACTGTAACAAAATTTTGATTTTATTTTTGAAAGTCAACTTTTTAGAAAATGCAATTCACCCTCTATTGGGTTGTGCCATTCATAAATGGGACCCACAATGTTATATCAGAGCACTGACTTGACTTACCGAAGTTTAACAGCTTAAGAGAAAAGATCCTATGGCAGCCCCACTTCCTCTTACATCTTTAGAAGGTCAATCTGTGTCTAGACCACCTCTGTTCAATGGTTCTAATTACTCTTACTGGAAAACCAAAATGAAAAACTTTATAAAATCAGTTGATATTAACTACTGGAGGAACGTTATTACTGGCCCTCGTATTTCTATGAAAATTGTAGAAAATGTAAGAGTCCAAAAGACAAAAGAAGAATATACCAATGCTGATTGGAATGACATTTCTATAAACGCAAAAGCCATCAATATTCTTCACTGCGCATTAGATCCAACATAATACAACAAAGTATCTGAATGTAAGTCTGCAATGGAAGTTTGGGAAAAACTTAGAGTTACCTATGAGGGTACTGACTGAGTGAAAGAATCCAGAATCAATATCCTTTGGAAAGAGTATGAAATATTTAGTATGAAAGAAGGAGAGACTATAGCTGAACTAAATTCTAGATGCACAAATATAGTTAATCCTTTGAGAACTCTTGGAAAGGAAATTTCAAAGATGAGCTTGTTAAGAAAACCCTTAGAATTCTACCTAAAAATGGGATTCTATAGGAACTGTAATGAACTATAAAGAGACTCTAGTAACCTATGATTATTTGATGGGAGCTCTTGTTTCAAAAGAGATGAAATCTTCTTTGGCTGTAGAAGATAAGAAAAAGAAAAGACTGGCTTTGAAAGTAGTTTCTAGTGAAGAAAGTTCTTCTAATCTTGATAGTGATGATTTAGCACTTGTTGCTAAAAGATTTAAGAAGTTTTATAAAAAAGGTGGAAGGTCACAGAAAAAGTTTATCAAAAAGAACTTTTCACCTAAAAATAACAATTTGCCTAAGAAAGAACCTTCTGAAGTGATTTGTTAGGAGTGTAACAAGCCCGGTCATATCAAGCCTAACTGTCCTAAGCTGAAAAAGAAGTTAAAAATAGAAAAGCTAAAGCAGGCATTTGTAGCTGCTTGGAGTGACTCAAACTATTCTAATTTTGAAAGTCAAAGTGACCAAGAGGAAATTGCAAATATCTGTCTGATAGCCACTACCGATTCTGCCTCCATAGAAATCAGCATTCTGACTTCAACATAGAAAGCTGAAAGTAGTGAAGCAGATGCAACAAGCCAAAAGCATGATGAAGGCAATGTCAGTATTTTTGAACTTGAATCTGAAAATGATCTTCTAGATACTTATAATAATCTTTACACTGAATTTGAAAAGCTTACTAAAAAGCATACAGTTCTAAAGAAGGATTACAGAAAATTGAAAACTGAGTGTAGTCATTTGAAAGATGCTTTTTATCAAGCAGTTACATACAAAGATCTTTGATGATCTTATTATAGAGATCAAAGATCTTAAAGATTGTAATGAAAAATTTTCTGAAAATCTGAAACACTTTGAAGAAAAATGCAAAAATCTGAATTCTGAGAATGAATCTTTGATAACCGAGATAGAATTCTAAAGATAATTTCAAAATCATTTTCTAAAGAAAAGACAAGTTCTAGCTATGATAACATTTCAAGACGAAATCATGTTTCTAATAAGAAAAATGCTATTTTTAATGTTGTGACTTTCGAAAATGAAGAGCAATTTGAAAAAATCTGATAGTCCTAATAGAAAGAAAAATCATGGTAAGATGAATGTAAAAGGATCCACACCTATTACCACTAACCCTCCAGGACCAAATACGGGTTCGGTACCTAAATCTGCATGATCTTTCAGGTGTGCATAAGGAGTAAGCTGAAAACAAAGATGTGGTACATGGACAATGCTTGCTCTAGGCATATGACTGGTGATAGAAAGAAATTCACCAAACTAGAAAAGAAAAAGGGAGGTACAATGAGCTTTGGAGATAAAGCAAAAGGTAAAATTGTTGGTATTAGTGTGGTAGGTTCTAATCCTTCAATAGAAAATGTATGCTTAGTAGAAGGATTACATTATAACTCGTTAAGTGTAAGTCAGATTTGTGATAAAAATAGAAGAGTGATCTTTAAACCCTCTCATTGTGAAGTTCAGAACATGCATGATAACAAAACTTTATTTGTTGGAAAAAATTTTAGGAACATATACCTAGTAGATCTTTCTGATATGCATAACCTAGACATATGCTTAGTTTCTGTTGACAATTCTAGTTGGTTATGGCATAGAAGATTTGGACATGCAAGCATGCACCTTATTTCTAAATTGTCAAAGAAAGACTTGGTTCATGGTTTGCCAAAGCTAAAGTTTGAAAAAGATCACATTTGTGATGCTTGTCAATTGGGCAAACAAACCAGAACATCTTTCAAATCTAAAGGTATGATTTCTACTTCTAGACCTTTAGAATTACTACACCTTGATTTATTTGGACATGTTACTCCTAGTCTTGGAGGAAAATTTTATGCACTTGTTATTGTTGATGATTACTCTAGATTCACCTGGACACTCTTTCTTAGAAATAAGGATGAGTCATATGACGTGTTTGTTCATCTTTGCAAGAGAATACAGAATGAGAAAGGATACAATATCTCTGCGATTAGAAGTGACCATGGAAGAGAATTTGAGAATCAGAAATTCAATTTTTTTTGCAAAGAATTAGGAATCTTCCATAACTTCTCAGCACCTAGAACGCACCACCAGAATAGAGTAGTGGAACGCAAGGATAGAGCACTTCAAGAAATGGTCAGAACCATGCTGAGTGATTCTAAGTTACCAAAGTATTTCTAGGTAGAAGCTGTTAACACTACATGTTATATTCTAAATAGGGCTTTGGTAAGATTTAAACTGAAAAAGACTCCATATGATCTATACAAAGGTGGAAAGCCGAACATTGGGTGTAAGTGTTTTATTCTAGATAACAAGAAAAATTACCTTGCTAAATTTGATGCTAAATCTTATGAAGGAATTTTTCTAGGATATTCTAGTAATAGTAAAGCGTATAGGGTGTTTAATAAGAAAACTCTACTTGTAGAAGAATCTATCCATGTTGTGTTTGATAAATCTGATTCTACTTCCAGAATTTTAGAAAAAGATGGTGTTGTAAATTTCAATCAAGAAAAACAGAATGAACAGTCAGAACAGCCAGAAAGTGAGCAAAATATTGATAATCAGGCTGAACCATAAGATGAATATGAAGATTAGAATACAATTGAAAGTCAAATGCCAAAAACAGAAAATGAGAATTCTGAATTACCAAAAGAGTGACGATTGCACAAGTATCATCCTCAATGGATATTATGGACAACCCTTCAGAAAGGATGATGACTAGAGCTCAACTTAAGAGATATTTTGGTAATGTTGCTTTCGTTTCTCAATTAGAACCTAAGAATTTAGAAGATGCTCAAAATGATGAAAGTTGGATTCTTGCTATGCAAGAAGAACTAAATTAGTTTAAGATAAACCATGTTTAGAAACTTGTTTCTAGACCTAAAAACCATTCTGTTATTGGAACAAAATGGGTGTTAAGAAATAAGCTTGATGAACAAGGTAATATTCTGAGAAACAAAGCAAGGTTAGTGGCTCAAGGTTATAACCAAGAAGAGGGCATCTATTTTAATGAGACTTTTACTCCGGTTGCCAAACTTGAGGCCATTAGAATGCTTTGTACATTTGCATGTTTTAAAAACTTTATGTTGTATCAAATGGATGTGAAAAGTGCTTTTCTAAATGAAGAAGTGTATGTAGAACAACCACCTAGTTTTGAAGTTTGTGATAAACCAAACCATGTTTACAAACTTACTAAAGCACTCAATGGTTTAAAACAAGCTTTTAGAGCTTGGTATGAAAGATTAAGTAAGTTTTTGCTAGAAAATGGTTTTTCTAGAGGAAAGGTGGATACTACACTATTTATTAAGAATAAAGCTCCTGATATTCTAGTTGTGCAAATCTATGTTGATGACATAATCTTTGGTTCTACTAATGATCTTCTTTGTAAGGAATTTTCTAAGATTATGCAGGGTGAGTTTGAAATGAGTATGATGGGAGAATTAAACTTTTTCCTTGGACTTCAAATCAAACAATGTGACAATGGGATTTTCATAAACCAAGACAAGTTCCAATCTGTCCTTCTACGTTCAGTGTAAATCACAATATGAATTATAATCAGTTTTTTAATTTTGCTTAAAGCTTTGTGAGACAGTTCTAAAATGCAATAACTGTTTTTCATAGAATCTTTCTAAAATGCAATAAGCTTTGTGAAGCAGTTCTAAATGTAATAACTAATTCTTCACAAAGTCTTTCTAGATCTGCTTAAGCTTTGTCAAGTAGTTTTAAATGCAATAGCCGTTCTTCACAGAGTTTGTCTAATTTTGTAAGAAGCTTTGTGAGGTAGTTCTGAACTTAATAACTAACTCTCATAAATGCTTTTTAATTTCACTACAATAGAATTTTGATTTTGTTTTTGAAACTTAAATTTTTAGAAAATCCAATTCATCCTCTCTTGAATTGTGCCATTCATAAACGGGACCCACAAGTGGTCTTAGAATAAAGTTCAACCCAATCCCTAAGCCTAATCCTTTAGTCCCCAAATCAAGCTATCATTCAATCTGTTGGCTCAAGGGTGAAATTCTAATCTCGAGATTTTGATGATTAAAACAAAACAAATAAAGTTAAATTATATTTGTGCTAATAATATTTTATGCAGAATACATATGGAAAGTAAAAAATGAACAAGGCAAGTCCTACAAATTCAAGAATTGTGAAAACATTTGAAGACCCTAGTGGTTAGACTTTTAGGATTCATTGTAGGATAGAGACAACATTTAATTATAAGCACAAAAATCAATTTTCTCTCATCAAAATTATTTTTCGAAAATAGTTCTTCAAAATAAATCTTTTCGTTCCTTGATTTTACGTTAAAAATTGTTTTCAAATTCTCTTAAGATTCGAAATATTCAAATTACCTAAATCAAAGAGACTTTGTCTCTAGTAATTTTGGTAACAAGAATAAAGATTTTATGTACTTCATTTTCGGAAACAAATTTTTTTAAGAATCTTGATTTATTTTCTTACCTAAAATGAAGAAAGATCTTATTTTAATTTGTTTTGGTAAGTAAAATCTTTTCAGAAAATATTTTTCAAATAATTGCTTTTGAAAATCTTTATTTTAAAGGAAAGAAAGATCGTCTTTTATTTACTTACAAAAAAGATAAAATGTTGACTTATTTTTTTGGTAACAAAGATTTCTATATCTTCTAAATAAGGAAAGCAAATATTCTGATTTGAAAAAGAAATATTCACTTTCTAAAAACGAGAGTTACAGACCTCTCTATATAAAGGCGTTTTCGTTCTTGAAAAACGTGGAAGAAAGAGTTTTCGTTTTAAGAGTATTTATCCAGTGATCATATCTTTTATCTCTCAAAACTTTTATACTTTATGTTTTATCTTTAAAAGAGAAAAGAGATTTTATAACAGCTTCTTTTGAAAAACAATTCTGTTTTCTAAACGATTTTCTAATTTGAAAAACTATTTTTCCTGTGCTTATATTTGCATTCCTGTCTGTCTATTTAGATTCTATAATCTTCAGTTGACAGGTTTCTTTTTGATAAACATTTGTGTAATAGCTTATGTGAGAAGCTATTGTGAAAGAGGTTATCAAGCGACCTTCTCCGTAAGAGAGATTCTAATGTCTTGAATTGAGTTTCTGTACTCTGCCAAAAACAGAAAGGGTTGAGGCTAACTAGAACCTTTGGAAAATCTAGTGGGATAAAGGGTAGATCTATTGCCTTGTACTGTTGGTTTGTCTGTTACCCTTGAAAAGAGATAACATAGTTGAGGATCTCAAGATAAGTCTTGGGGAGTGGATGTAAGCGGGTTAGTGCCGAACCACTATAAATCACTGTGTTGATCTTTTTATTTTTCTGAAGTTCTGTTTGATACTATTTTACTCACACTTCTGTTTATACTTTAGAAATGCTAAAGTTGTTAATGTTTTTGATGTTCTAATCTGAAATAAGTCTTATTTTTGCTGAACATTAGAACTCTGGACTTCTGGTCAGTGAATATACCAAGTTCTAAACGGTTCTTCTATTTACAGTATATTTCACTTCTTGGGTTTCTAATCAATTTTCTAAACTTGATCAAAACTTTATGAAGCAGTTCAAATTTCGATAACTGTCTCTCACACAGTCTTTCTAAACTTTATGAGGAAGTTCTAATCACAATTGCTTTCTGTCATAAAGCAGTTTCAATATTAAAATAAGACATTGTGAAGCAGTTCTAGTTGATAGCTGTACTTCGCAAAGTCTTTCTATTTTCTCTGAATAGAACATTGTGAGGTAATTCTAATCAATAACCTATTTTCACAAGTTCATTATTTTTCCGCTGCACTTAGAATTCTGAGCTTTATTTTAAAAGTTAAAATTTTATTTTTATTTTTATTTTTAAGAAAACTCAATTCATCCCCCTCTTGGGCTGTGCCATACATATACAGAACCCACAATCAATCGTCAACCCCCTACCCTCAACCC
This sequence comes from Jatropha curcas, assembly GCF_041381405.1. Taxonomy (NCBI): domain Eukaryota; kingdom Viridiplantae; phylum Streptophyta; class Magnoliopsida; order Malpighiales; family Euphorbiaceae; genus Jatropha; species Jatropha curcas. The sequence continues at coordinate 10,316,195 of NC_143159.1, forward strand.
CAAATCAATATCTATATTCAATTGTAATGAAAAATAATAACTTATTTTTTACTGCTAGGTAAAAGAAAAGAAATGAGAAGATGATATGAATTAATAACGGAAATCACTTTTGCTACAGTCATAGTATTACTTATCCACTGTATCAGAGAAAGAAATATATGCACATATACACAAATTTTTGAAACCCCAAAAAGTGACCCGAATTGAAATCTATAGTTCTAGTTCTTTTCCAATTTCTTAAACATTATTTTCTTATAAGTCAAACATATTTAGGCTAGAAGAGAAAAATAGCAAGAAAATTACAAAGGCTTAATCATCAATAGGTCATCTATTTATTGCAAGGGAGATATAAATCTCTTGAGAATAATGAGATTTCCTATATTATCCTTGTAAAATTTAAGATACTCTAAAATAACCTTAGCTATAGCCAATTACAAATTTTGAACATATATATATATAATTTGATTGGATATTTTTTTAACTTTTTTAATAGATAAATACTTATAGATAATTAAGCATTTGAAAATTTAAAATTTTACTAATATTATTTCATGTCTAATTATGTTCTATTTCATTATATTATTATATAAATTATTAATAATAATTTAATAGTTTTAATAATTTATTATTATTATTATTTATTATTTTTATTTTTATTCACTATTATTGTAATTTGTATTCAACATTATTATTTTAAATGAATATGTGTAGATACGAGGTATTTAAAAATTTTTATTTCTTTAAATTTATTAATTAAATATATCTATATAATTAAGATTTTGACTTTAAAAAGGTTATGGTTAAATTTATTTAATTAAAAATTTCACTCTGATTTAGTTGGCTAAAAAATAAGATAAAAAATATTATTTTTAATTAAGTATAATTCAAATCATATTCTTTTATTAAGGAATATAATTTTATTAATATTTTTTTAAATGATTTCATTATTTTGATTGGCTAAAAAAAATAAAAATAAAAATAAAATAAAAACGAAAATTATTATTTATAAATATTTAATTTGATTTATTAGAATAATTTCTTATTCTATTCTTAAAGTATATTTATTTATTAAAAGAGATTATAGTCAAAGTTACTAACAAAATATGTAAGTCAATTATAAAACATAAAATAAAAGCTATATGTGATTTTTATAAATTAATTTGGTACTTTAACAAAAAATAAAAGTAACTAACGTATAATAAAAACTATACGAACCAATATATTGAAGAGAGTATAAATAACATATTTAATATTTAAATTGCTATTTTGAAGAGAGAAACAAATATATCAATTTTTTTTTTCAATGAGCTATTATAATGCACACATATAATTAAAAAAAATATTTTACTGTATATATATAAAAATCACTATATTTATTGCAATTATATAAATAAAAAAGCTAAACGAGTATAAAAAATGAGCATATATCCAGTATAGTAAGCGTGCATCGTACATAATAAAAAGAACTAGAAATATACAGTTCTAGTTTTTTTTCAATTTCCTAAATATTATTCTTTTAAGTCAAATATATTTAGGATAGAAGAAAAAAAAATATCAAGAATAAAAATGCTTAATCATGAATAGGCCATCTATTTATTGCAAGGGATATATAAATCTCTTACTAAATTAAAATGATAGTAGTTATAAATTACTGAGTAATGAAAAAGAAAATAAAAAATTATTATTAAAAATAAAACTCTCGAAACCCACCTAATGAAAAAAACGTTTCAATGTATACAAGTCTATAAACATATCAATAAAATGTTATATATATTTTTTAAATTAAAATTTTAAACTGTTTATCAATTTAATTATTTAAATTTAATTTCAAAATTTACTTTTTAAAAAATATATTCAATCAAATCTTACAAATATAAAGAAAAAATATTAATAAAAATAATATACTTTTTTCTTTTTTTTATCTCTCTTTTAAATAAAATATTATATATTCTATTTGAAAATTTATTTTTTAAAAAATATCCAAGTCAAATCATATGAATAAAAAAGAATATTAATAAAAATAATATATTTTCTTTCCTTTTTTATCTATATCCTAAAAGAATAAATATTTAATAAATAAAATATAAAATAATTTTCAAATATCTCATTATCATATATATTTATTAAAAAATAAATTTAGTAAAGATAAAACTTAAAATTTTGAAATATTTAATTATTTCTATGTATTTTTTTTAAAAAGAATTTTTTTTATTCATTAAGAAGCCTGATGAGCCAAAATAATATTGCGGGCTACACAACAAGGGATAATAACCCTTCACTCACCAAATTAGTGAAAATACTTGTAGTCGAGAGGATTAGAACTCGAGACCTCTTACTGCTTGCATAAGTGAGGAAATAATCGGATCACATATGATTGACTTAAAAAATAATTTTTATAAATTTATCCAATCAACTAATAAAATGTAATTTTCTAATTGGCTATGACTAAGATTATTTTAGGATATTCTAAATTTTACGGGCGCTATCGGACATCCAATTATTTCTTCTTATTCTCACATTTATATATAGTAGCGGTGTGCATGGGTCGGATTGGGATGGAAATTCAAAAGTCTTAGTCCTATCCCAAAATATCGAGACGTACAAAATGAAGCTCAATTTCATCCCAATAGATATGTAGTCTCGTGCCATCCCATCCCATTGTTTGGGATGGAACGAGATGAGAATTCGAGTCTATGGGACAAGATGGATTAGATCGAAAATCAATCGGAATTTTTCATAGTTTTACTAAATTATTTTTCATCAAAAAAAGATAAAAAAAATTACTATATTCATCAATTACAATCAAACAAAATTCATTTATATAAGTTTGAGTTTAAAAAAATAAATAAATTACATGATTATTTCAATTATTGATGATCTACTACTAAAGTTATAATAAAAGATTTTTAAGTAGTTATTTTCTACTTAATAAAAGTGTTAAATATAATAAAATAAAATAATACAAAAATTATAAACAATTTAACTTTATATGTAATTTATGAATTTTAATTCGTCATTGTTTTTGTCACTATTGTCTTTAAGCTGATTTAAATTCGCTACTATGTGATTTAATCTTAAATATCATTTGAAAAATAAATAATGATAGCATTAAGTATAACCAATAATCCAACAATCAAATTAATTGAAGTTACTATTTTCTCTTGTATCGATTAATCTTTTTATTTTTTATTTAATAGAAAAAAATTTATTAAAAGAAATTTACTGAACATATATTGTGAAATAACAGAGGAAAAATCTATATTGAAAATTATGTTTGTTACTGGATTTATTTTATATCTTAAAAAAATGCATATTATTTTTCGTATTATTATTACTTTAGTAATAATTGGTAGCATAAAAAAAACTAAAGTAAAAAAGATGAAATGATTTTTGGGGACATAATTTGAAATTCATAAAAAAGGACAACCAGAATTTTAAAGAAAAAATGAGATGAAAATTTTCGATTTTCAGGCTGGGACGGGATGAGACAAAACTTAGATTAATACATGTTGATTTTAATTAAAGAACTAGTCTAATCTCATAAATACTTTTGGGATGGAATTCAAGACGAAACTATGAAATTAATATCAGATTTTTTTTTCGAGATGAAAAATTCAGGACGGACTTTCAAGAACGGGTCGGGATTTCTGCACTTCCGTTCACACCCCCTAATATACAGTATAGATAGATAAATTTCAAACGATAAAAATAAACACAATTTACTTTTTGCCAGTTAGTGGGACAAATTGAAGGTTGTTTACTTTAGTAACGTCATCTCTCTATCACGTGCTCTTCCCACGTGCGACCTCCCTCCTCCTTGCCTTCCTGTTTCAACGTTCAAAACGTACAAAAAGAAATGAAGAGATCGATCGAAACACTCTGATCAAACATCCAGATGGCCACCTGAAATAAGAACAAAACCTCAAATTAAAAACAAAAAAGTTCAAAATTTCATTTTTCAAATCGCAAATGAGAAATTTCTTTCCTCTGCTAGTTTTCTCTCTCACTTTCTTCTCTTTCCTTCCCTCCTCCGCCGCTAGAGGCGGAGAGCGTGGCTCTCTCTCTTCAGGTAATTTCTCCAGACATCAATGCATTAATTCTTTTTTTTTCAGTTTAGTGGTAATTGGATTATACGAATTTTACTTTCTTAGCTTCTTTGATTAGAAACTATTGAATGATCTCGATAACTTGTTGGTTCTGCTAGGTATTAATAATGGCAGTAGCTATGCTGGTTCTGGAAGGCGGTTTCTGTCTGAGGATAACGAATCTAAGATAAGGTTCACCTTTGGTTTCTTTGTTGATTTTTGTGTTTTGATTACTTAAGATTTATTGTGAAGAGTGTGATTGATATGGAAAATTTTGTATAGTGTTGAAAAGACTCGTGGATACTTGACTAACACTGATCTTGAAAGAGCTATGAAGAAAATTGGGAAAAGATGCAGCAATATTTCTAGGATATATAGGTGATTACTAATAAACCTTAGTTGTACATTCAAGGTTGTTGTTTTATTTTTGGTTTTAAGGTGATTATGCTGATTTGTATTCTTTGTTTCTCTCTTTGAGGGATTCTTCGAATGTGTAATCAGTATTGGAAGGAGTGTGAATGGAGTTCCTCTGGTAATGGTTTCACTGAAGTTAGTTCTTCGCTTTCTCTTTCTCAAATTTCATGTTTTCTTTTTACTCAGAATTTTATGCATTTTTAAGTTTCGTGTTTCTAATTATTTGTTTTTATTTTTTCCCTTATAGTGGGTTATAGAGATATCTGACAGGCCTTATGAGGAGGAGCCTGAACCTGCATTCAAGGTGAACGATATAATATATGTATACTTAAATAAAAGAGGGCAATTTTTTCCTCTCCAAGTTTTGTTATTTAATTGTTGAACATTGGACCGTTTACTTGAAATTCAAACATATTGCATTTTGAAATAAAGGTCCAAGCTTTTTGTTGGAAATTTCTTATAATCTTCCCCTTTTTAGATTGGTTTGTAGGCAGATTGACTAAATAGTTTGTGATTCAATATTTTGGCAAGGAAAAGAAATGAGGAAGAATTTATTTCCTTGAGGTTTTGCTGAAAATTATAAATTGCTAAAGATATTCAAGGCTTTGCATTCTAGATTTGGACTCCTGTAACATTGTTCAATCACCACCGAGGCATTGAATTATACCAGTGAAAAAATGAATATTTTTTTTGGGACAACTGGATAGGCTATCCTTGAACTAGGAATGATTGTTTAAATTGATTCCTCAAAGTCTTTTTTTTTTTTTTTTTTTCCTTCCAATTAAGGCCTAATTGAACCGTGTCAAGCAACTCACTCCAATTATGACTTAATTAATGTTTCTTAAAACTTCCAAATGCTTAATTATGAGAAATAGATGTTGAATACTTCAGTTAGAAATTGTTAAAATTCAAGGACATGCATGTTATTATCTCTTTTTTTCCCCTTTTTTAATTGTTTATGACTCATTTGTAATCAGGTTAGAATTTTTATTTTTTTTTGATATGAAAGCTAAATCTTCAATTGTTTGGAAGTGCGTCCCCTTTGGAGTCCATTTGTTGTAGGTGCATTTTTTTAAAAAATAATATTCATCATGTGCTATTGGTTGTCTGATCATTTTATTTTGCAGTTTATTGGGAATGTTCATGGAGATGAACCTGTAGGTCGTGAGCTTCTAGTACTTCTTGCTAATTGGATATGTGATAACTATCCGAAGGATCCCTTGGTATTTTCCTATTCGTCTCATTTGACATGAAGACATTTATTTTGTCATGCTGTCAATTACTCACGTGCCTTCACCACATTTATTTGTTTTACATCTCTAATTAGCATCAGTTTGGTTTTTTGATAGTCACTTTTGGTCATATTTTTCTCAATTTTTGATATTTGATTACCAAATAATGCTTTTTCTGGATACTTGAAATTTTATCGTTGGACTAGAACTATTATAATTGCTTCATGCATTTTCCATTCCCTTTTAAACTTATGTCTCTGTGGCAGATTTTTTTTTTCTTCTTGAATAATTCGTTTATCTTGTGCCAAATGAATCCAACTTTGTTACCATTACAAGAGCTTGGTTATGAATTGCAACATATATTTCTCCATTTATCTGTCAATTGGTGTTTACATTACTCAAATTTTTGTTGCGTATCCCCTTTTTCTGCTACAGAAGATGAAGATTTTTTTTTCCTCTTTTAGTTTGATATCCTTGTTTCTCAAAAATCTTATTTGCAACATCATATTTTTACCCAATTCTTCTAATGCATAAAACCATTTGATGCAGATTTTTCATGTTTGGCCTTTATCTAACCACGAATTAGTAATTTCTAAATCTGAATTTTTAAACTACAATGAGGGCAATGCTTGAAATCTTCATTTGTAATTTTACAGGCCAGATTGATAGTGGAAAATGTTCACCTTCATATTCTTCCAACAATGAATCCTGATGGATTTTTATTGAGACGGCGTGGTAATGCAAATAATATTGATCTAAATCGAGATTTTCCAGACCAGGTATCTCTTTGTTTTGTTAGTTCTTTAAATTTTTTTACTTGTCAATGAATCCGAATTGAACCTTAAATCTCAAGTAAATGGACTATTTTATGATGAGGAATCAAATTCAACATTTAGGATCCATTAGAGCTTTCATTATGTTATTCTTTATACAAGTTACAAAATATAATTACATCATATTGTAGTTCTTGAATCATGCCAGAAGAATTCTGAGTTTGGGGTTTATAATTATGTCAGTAGTGAAGCACGAGCCATTTTATTATATTTGAATGAAAGTTCTTTGCTTGTATTTTTGTTGTACTTGAAAAATTTGTGTGAAATTGACTAAAATTTATAATTTTAATAGGATATAGAAGTGTTAGGGGTGTAACATTTTGTCTTTAGGCAAAGATTGAAAAGTATAATTGGTATAAAGATCCATAGATATGACTTAAAACCTCTTAGAAATTTTCTTATATATTCAAAGTATATAGAGCTTGGATTTAAGTTGTCTAGTGAAGACTGAGATTATAAATCTACTTTTCATGCAATGGAATGTTCCAGGAATTTCTTTGCTTGATCCACTTAATAAATTTGTGGAAAGATTTCATTTCTAGGCTTGATTGATGTGCTATTTTTCCTTTCTTGAAGTCTGATGATAAATCGCTATTGACCAACAAAAAATTGCCAGTTCTTTCCTATGAATGAAGACATAAATTCACGTCAACCTGAAACAAGAGCAATAATGAATTGGTTGAGAGAGATACATTTTACGGCATCCGCTAGTTTACATGGGGTAAAATTTCATCTCCTTCTCTCATGCTATCCACATAAAAATCATACACATGCAGTAGTCATCTGATATCAAATGATCGGTTTTCTTTTCGTCACATGTTAATTTCTTAGCTCCTATTAATTCAGTGTTAAAAGTCATTTAATAGATACTCATGTCTTTTTGTTTCCAAAGGTGTGTACTCTTGACATGCTCAGCTTCTCATTATCTTTTTCTTTTTGGAATGGCTTTGTTTTTTAGACAATTTAGAATGAACCTTTTATTTTGTTTCCAAAGTGGGGTTTCCTCGAATTGGAACATTTCTCAAAATTTGGAACTTATAGGGGTTGATAGGATGGGCTTTTTTTTATGTTATAGGGCTGTATTGTATTATATTATTGTTATTGGTGCATTTGGCTGAGAAAGGGGTACCAACTTTAGGGATCTAGTTTTGTCTATGCAATTTTCATGGAATTTTTCCCCTGTTTGTTATGGGTTTTGAAAATGAGGTATTCAAATGACTTACATCCAACTAGATTGGAGAGCTCTCTGTTGTGTGGACCTTTTTTTTTTCTTTTTCCTTCTTCCTAAAATTTTTTACAGGAGCATATCTTGTCTTTCTATTTAGATCAACTTCTTCTACTTCTCTATCAGGAAATTGAAATTCTTCTTTTATTAAAAAAGAATAAATTAATGATGTCCTAGAATAGAAGAAGGGAGTCTTTTATGTGAAATAACAAGAAATCTTTTAATTTCTGAGCAAGGTATCCCTCGAGCGGGCCATCAAAATGTTGAATATAACATGATCAAATTCCATTTTGCTTGACTAAAATAAAAAAAAAAAAATTTGTGTTTTACGACTTTCATCTGGTTGCTCATATATATGTTTCTGCCTTTCTGGTGTGATGCACTAAGCTTATATCAACTGCTTCAGAAGATATGCTTTTGATTGGTTCGCTGGGCTTTATATGTTCTAATAGCCAGTTCGTAAATGTAGGGATGTAGATTTCATCTTTCATAATGGATACTTCTTAATCATGCATATTTCTGTCCACAGGGTGCGCTTGTTGCAAATTATCCTTGGGATGGCACAGAGGATAAGCGGTAAATGTCTGCATTCATGATGTCTTCAAATCCATTGAAAAGAAATTTCATCACAAAGGAAAAAGAAGGATATTTCTCTGGGTCCTTTTGCTATTTCTTATACTTTTATGTAGTGATAGTTATACTCTCTCTTTGGGTAATATTATTAGACTTCCATCACTAGGAACTTGGTCAATTTCCCTTCAACTTACTTTCATATTTGCTCTAGATTTCTTTTCACTTGGACATTGAACAGTCGTCTATTGCACGACATGTTAGTCCACATTCTGTATTTATGACGGCAGTAGAGAAGAAGAAGATGATGAACAACAAAGAGAAAAACAGAGTGTTCTTAATTTAGAACTGAAGTTCTACTACAATTTCAAGTTTCATGCATATCATATATATATATATATTTGGTTACATCAGCACTTAAGGCAACTAATACATATTCTAGAACAACAATTACAGCTACATATTCAAAATAAAGTAAGATTTGCTAATATAACCTAGATTACATTAGTAAAAGATAAATTAATATGTTTCTAGAATTAACCACAAAAACCTGGAAGTTCTATGAGAAAAAATCTCACTTTCCAACAATCTCCTCCTTGAGATTTTTCTCAAGAACTCCAAGCTTAGCTCTCAAAAACTCGAATCTTGTAGTAGGAAGGGCCTTTGTTAGAATATCAGCTACTTGCTCTTCTGACTTGCAATTCAGCAGCTTCACTTCTCCATTCTTTTAGCCTCTCTTATAGCATGAGACTTCACATTAATGTGTTTAGTCCTGTTATGTTGAACATGATTTTGAGCAATACTTGTGGCCGACTTATTATCACAATAAATATAGTAGGATCATTTAATTTTTGTCCCAAGTCATTCAATAATTTTCTAAGCCAAATTGTTTGATTTGGAGCAATTGCATAAGAGATATACTCAGCTTCAACTGTTGACTGAGCAACCACTTCTTGTTTTCTTAAATTCCAATAGAAGGTTCCTGAACAAAAAGAAATACATAACCAGCAGTGCTTTTTCATAGCATCCACACAACCAGTCCAATCACTAGCAACATATCCTTATAATTTGCCTTCTTCATTGCTGGAATACCATACATCGAAATTGATGGTACCTTTCAAGTAACTTGAAACTTGTTTTGCAGCTAAAATGCACTTGAGATGGAGCTTGCATGAATCTAGAAAGCAAATTTACAGTAAACATTAAATCAAGTCTAGTTGGAGTTAAATAATGAATACTGCCAACTAGACTTCCATAAGGTGATGCATCAGTTAGCTCTTACCATCATTTTTGGATAATTTTTCATTTATAACTAGTGGAGTGGTTAGACTTACAGACTTGCATATTGATTTCTTCAAGATATCCATGTCATACTTTCTTTGTGAAATAAAGATGCCTTTCTCTGATTGCTCCACCTCCATTCCCGAAAAATAATTCATCTTCCCCAATTCTGGCATCTCAAATTCTTTTTCCATCTTCAAGTTGAAGTCTTTTATCAACTCATCGTTTCCAGTTACCAACAATTCTTCTGCATAGAGAGTAACCAACAATACGTTAACTAGGACTTCTCCTGAATTCTTGACTTAAGAGATAAGAATCAATTTGCTGTACCAAGTTCTTGGAGCCTGTATTAAGCTGTGGAGAGCTTTGTGCAGCTTATATATTTTATCTGCACATCCAGGAATTTTGAAGCTTTAGGTTGAGTGACATATATTTCTTCTTGCAATGTACCATTTAGAAAGGCAAAAGTTATATGCAAATGATAGATAAACCATTTCTTTTGAGCTGCTAATGTAATTGGCATTCTAAGTATATCGCTTAGCCTCATCTTCATGGTATTTAATTTGAGCTAAAGTTGGATTAGCTCTTACAGGGAGTAAGTTATCTATCAGTTTCAACAATTTCCCAAAGATTGTGTGCCTTGAGAAAAGCTTTCATTTTGATGGAGCAAATATCATAATTTTCTCTCGTAAATATAGGAGGATTAGACAATGATGAAGAAGACATTTTGTAGACAGAAAATAAGGAGAGAATTCTTCACAAATTACTCAACAAGTAAAGAGATTTTATTCACAGCCCCTTTAGAACAACAAAAGCTCTAATGCCACTTGATGGCAGTAGAGAAGAAAAAGAAGATGAACAGCTAAGAGAAAAACAGAGTGTTCTTAGTTTAGAAATGAAGTTCTATTACAATGTCATGTTTCATACATATCACATATATATATTTGATTACATCAGCACCTATGGCAATTAATACATATTCTAGAACAACAATTACAGATATTCAAAATAAAGTAAGCTTTGCTGATATAATCTAGATTACATAAGCAAAAGATAAATTAATATAATTCTAGAATTAACCACAAAAATCTGGAAGTTCTATGAGAAATAAAAACTCACTTTCCAACAATTTATAACATTATGTCATTACCATGATTGCCTTTCAAGCAATTCTTTCCTTTTGATGGTATTCTTGTGGCTGTGTTTCAGGCTTAGTTATACTTAATGTGGTTTAAAAGTTGGTCTTTGCATGATTTCTACTATGTTATTGGCTCCCTGATGTTCTTCATACATTAAAAGAACTTGTGGCTTCCTGATGTTATCACTTCTAAGGTTTAGCTGCAATAATATCAGATAATTTATTAATGTCTTTTCTTGGATGCTTTTAAATTATTTTCTGAATTATCTTAGAATAATTTTTATTTGTCTTGCTGATGGCTTTCTTTTCGTTTCTTATTTATTTATTCTTTTGCTTTCTTTCTTTTATGCACTTAGCTTCTCTGACGTTGTGAAATAATTTTCAGGAAAACTTACTATGCATGTCCTGATGATGATACATTTCGGTTCATGGCAAAAATATATAGCCATTTCCACCATAACATGTCTCTAAGCACAGAATTTCCTGGAGGAATTACAAATGGAGCAAATTGGTATGGCATTTGGGAATTATTTATTATTCACATTATGATTTGATAAGTGTATTATTGTGAAGCTTGTTTAATGCTGCAATATTTATACTCGTTTAATGATATTTTTTTTTAATATTTCCTCTATTTTTCACTTAGCTTTTATCTAAAGCAAAGCTAACTGTAGGTATCCGATTTATGGTGGAATGCAAGACTGGAACTATATACACGCTGGCTGCTTTGAATTGACCTTGGAGATTAGTGATGACAAATGGCCTAATGCAGATGAGGTTTGATTTCTGGCTAAGCTGCATTTTTTTTCCTCTAAATTATTATTGCATTCTCCCACGACTCTTCTTCCCCACTTTGTTCCGTTCTATCTTCTAAATGGCTAGTCAATTGATTTCTCACTGCTTTTTTGTGCAGCTTCCTATACTTTGGGAGTACAACAAAATGAGTTTATTGAACCTCGTAGCTAGCCTTGTGAAGGTAAGTGATATTATTTGATTTATTTTTGTCTTCATATTTTTACTTTTGAGGCTTCTAGAGGGGTTCCTTCAGAAGATCATTTAGCATGATTTAGAACCCTCGTACTAATGAACATTCTACATTGGTTCCGTATATCGAGACATGCACATCTTGGGAGGAAACTCTATCCTTGTAATCATGCTACTCTTGTTTTTGGTTTTTGTAATAGATAATTTATGGGGCACACGAAGGTTGATAGTAATGACTTTCTAATATATGGCATGTATTCACGATATTTATTTTTATGTAGTCGCAAGATCATTTATCTATACTATTTGATTCTTAAAAGACAGGAGTACATGGAAGGATATTTTCATCTGATAGAGGGAGGCCACTACCAGGCTCTATCACAATCAAGGGAATAAATTACACGGTATGTTCATAACCATGTATGGATTCTTATTATTTTTTTTTTTTTCATTTGTTCCAAAGACCCCTATGTGCCCTTGTAAGTGTGATACTTTACGAGTGTAGATACTAAACAGGAAAGAGGTAGACCTAGACTCACATGAAGGAAACATGTCGTGGAAGATCTAGCTATGAATAGAACTGAATGGAGACAAAAGATCCATATATCCGACCTAACAAGTTCAGTGATGTGGAACCCCTAGAACTGTGTTGGCACCCCAAAATCAGATTTGATACACAAATTATATGTCCCAGATTAGGAACCCCAAATTCCAAATTAGGAATTTCTTTTTGGATGAAATAACAAATCCTGACCCAATATTTAACTAGATGTATAAAAGATTGAATGCATAAAGTTTAATGGAGACAAAAGATTCATATATCTGACCCTAACAAGTTCAGTGATGTGGAACCCCAGAATTGTGTTGATGCCCCAGAATCAGATTTGATACATAAATCTAAGTCCCAGATTATAAAGGTGAGTAAACAGATCAAACCGAAGTTTTTGTCAACAGATCAAACCGAACCAAATTTCCCTTCTGAACTGAATTGAACCGAACCAGTTGGTCTGGTCAATTTGATCGGTTTTGCCATTTCGGTTAAGTGAATTGTTGTATAGCTTGAATGAAAAATCATTTTGGTTCTCTACATCACTACCTTTGTTACATCACTACCTTTGTTAGACATGATAATAAACGAACAAGAATTGAAAGAAACAGAATCAAGCAAAAACAAGAAATGTAGCAGCAACAATTTTCTACTTCAACAAAAGAACAAGAACAATATGATTTAACATGAAAACTATTTGTGCAAACACAAAATGAAAAGAAACATAAGAAAACAGAATCAAACTGAAGCAAACAAAAACAAACGGAAACAAATGGAAGCCAGGGAACGCACACAACAACAAATAGAAGGAAACGGAAACAAATGAAAGCAAAATGAACATAGATAAACCTGATTTTAGTGAATGCTCTGATACCTGATGTCGAAACTTAAGAATTGTGTCTTGACACTCCAAACTCAGATTTGATACATAGACCCTAAGTCTCAAATTAGGAACCCTAAATCCCATATTTGGAATTTCTTAGATGGAATAACGTTTTCTAACCCAATACTTAACCACAACTATGAACCAAAGATATCAAGGTGTAAGATTAAATGCCACAAAGTTTAATTACTATCATAAGTTCGAAAGGAAGTTTAAAGAAGAACCAAAGAGAATTCACCTATCTTGAATTCAATTACATAAAACGCATAAATTGTTATCTCCATGCCTTATAATACTAGAAACTAAGTATTTATAAGTTAAGAAACCCTAAAAATTAAATACAACACAAAACTATGTATCATCCACATGTTTGGATCATGTTGACTAGCCATGGGGCTTCCTTCAAACCCATATCTTCACTTGGGAACTTGTAGATCTTAATGATCAACATGTGCTTGCCGTTTTCCATCACCATGTGCTTGTTTTAACAAAGCAAATGGTTTTAAAAATTTTCAAAAATTGTACTAAAATTATTATTTTTTATTTCAGAATCCTTTGTTACTAATTTTATGCTATGATTATATTTTGCTATTATTCAACAGAGTAGAAATGGAAACAAAGGCTTGACATAACTGATCAGTTTGAGATTAAAGTTTAGTTGTTATTGTTGTCCCAAAGTTTCTTAGAAGATTTAGCAACAATAGTTGGCTCAACTATAATAATTAAAGGCGCAAGGTGCACTGAGGCGCAAAGCCTCTAGGCCTAGGCGCTCGGTTGAGTGAGGTGGGGTGCAAAAATAAAAAATATAATAACTTCAAACAATTGGAGAAAGATTCTCATTAATAATATAAAACATATAATGATATAATAATATAATACATTTAAATTTGGATTTGATCGTAAAAATAGTATGTCTAGGATTTAATTGTGATTCTTGAATCTGTTTTAAATATGGTTGTAACTACATTAGCACGTACGGCACATTATGTGTAAAAGTAAAACATGCAATAGAGCTATAAAACGTGGAGTATAGGATGTACAAATATTATTGAAAAGTAAATAAAAAGTTATCTAGCCTCTTCTCTTTCTTCTTGATTTTCTCTATCTTTGATAATTCTCTTCCTTCTCTACTATTTCTTTTATCTAATTTTCTACCCTTTTCTCAGTATCCAAAAACACTCAATAGGGTTTCTATGACTGAAATCCTAACAAAATCAGAAAAAAATGGCAGCATAACCTCTTATATTTTAAGATATTGAATTAGAGAAGGAAGTAGACGCAAGAGAGGTTGCAAAGGAGAGGTACATGCCTGGGTTTTGATAGTTGAAAGAGAGAAGCTGTTGATTTTTCTTCTTTTCTTCTTCCTCTATTATTGTTATTGTTATTGTTATTGTTAAAGAGTGGAAGCGGCTAAATCATATAATCATAAATGGAAAACACTAGCTGATTGTGCAGGGAAGAAAACTTAAAAGGCGCGCCTTTTCTGTGCCTTTTGCCTGAACAAAGGCGCATGCCTAAGCAAAAAGGCTCTCACCTCATGAATGTCACCCACCTGTCAATGTTTAAGGCTCCAGCCTTTGTGCCCTAAGTAAGGCGCGCCTGAGAGGTGCACCTTTAATAACTATGGGCTCAACTGATTGGAGTGGAGAAAAAAGATTCATTTATATGACCCTAACTAAATTGAAACTAAAGCTTAGTGCCCTTTTTGAGTATTCGCTAGAATTTCTAACTAAAACATTAGGGTTATCTTTGGTGTGGAACAAGGAATGAAATAGAAAACGGAATAAGGAATGGAACAGGGAATAGAATACCTGCTCTTGTGTTTAATATGCAGCTGTGCACCGTGGAGTAGGAATTCAAATTCAATTCATATGTTTAGTTGATACAAAATAATGGAAGGACTAGAATGGAGCCTTGGCTAAAAGACCAAAATACCTATATCAATGAACATATTATGAATTAATTTATTCAATTAATTAATTATTTTATTAAAGAAGGCTTATTCTTTGTATTAATCATATGATTATCTTCAATATTTGCAAATAATGAGAAGGAAATTTATTTCTTAATCTATCATTTTTAATCCTAACAAATTTTCAAACAAATAACATATTCATGTGAGTGAAAATTTTTTGGCAAAATCAAAAGAGCAATTGAATTATTGTGATCCTCAATTCATGCTTTAGAAAAAAATAACACATTTTATGATTTTCCACCAAATATTAAATAAAACTACTATAGATAATCAAATATCAGAAGGAAACGGAGCTGAAATTTTTATGAAATGATCCTCGCTTGATATGGTGCAAATGCAACCTTTGTACAATTATTGGAGTTTTGATGTGATGTTTATATTGAAAAGTAGATTTTTTTTGAGCCAAAAAGTGAGAACCAAAGACAAATAAAATGGCAATATACATGAAGAAGGATGGAAAAGGAGAAGGGAATGGATCTGAAATGGTATATACCATAAGGGGAAAAATGATATTTTGTAAAAAAATTAAGCCCGGTAATTGGAATTCAGAGGGGGAGGCCAAGAATCCTATTAGATAATTTGTTCCAAAACTCATTACCAACTCCACAATTTAATTGCTACTGATCAAGGGAATTGGGAATAAAAATTCCATTCCTATTCTTATTCAGCCCACTAAACATGGGCTATGATCATGCTGCATGATCCATGCATATAAGTGAGTGTTCACTAGAATTTCTACTGTAAAACATTAGGATCATGAATATAGTTGAGGATTTTCACAATACAAGAAGTCTCGTGTTGTGATCGTAACCTTAACATTTCTATCTCTCTTTCTCTGTGAAGTTGGGATATGCATCTTTAACTGCTAGAGAAGGAGGCATAAATACTAATTTCAAATTCATGGTGTATGCTTTCTAACAAATATCGAACTAATTCAACTAGAAAAATGCAGGGCTTGATCAAAGGTTTGACAAATGCCCAACGCTAATTTAGGCTGGGCAGGATTTTTAATTCCTGGTTTGGCCGACTGGTAAAATATATATTTTTGGTCAGAGAAATGGTTCTGAACTTTTCCTTAAGTTTGCGTCTAGGCAAAATGTTTGGCTGGGCTGGCCTGCTAAATGAATGTCTCTACCAAAAATAATAGATTCTCTGTAGGCTAGTCTAGTTTTATTGCAATCATCTATTTATAGATCACAGGCTGGTAGTCCCAGCCCATTTTGGTATATCATTATATGTGATTTCTTGTGCTATTAATGTAGTCATCTGATTAGATCCATTGCTTAAGCAGTATAATATTGTAGCTTTGATGTCACAATATGTTGTTCCAATAAATCCATGCTGCAATTGACTGAATTAGTTGAGACATAAACTTACCAGGATTTGGGGCATCCTCTTAGAGTTAGTTGGATATGCATGAACTCTTCATTATTCTCTCTATATAATAGAATTTTTTGAAGCCATATTCTTATATCTTGATGCATACATACCATTGTTATGTAGTGAGTGTACTATGAATGCTGTACATTATTTTGAAACCCGCAAGCCAGTCCAGCAGGAAATGTTCCTGTCACATAGGGAAAGTTGTGCTTCGATGTAATGCTTTAATCCTAACACATTTCTTTGGATCTTTTCAATTGCAATTGACAGGTTAAAGCTGGCAGAGGCTTGGCTGATTACCATCGCTTGCTTACCCCCTCAAACAGTTATGAAGGTATCTGATATTGTGCACTAATCATCACTATGAAGTTTCTTTTCGTAGTTAAATTTCAGTTGATCCTGAAAAACAAGGAATATATTGAAAACCGCTTAAAAGGATTTTTGAAGTTTTCAAATAGAATGATAACTCTAGTATATTTCTGATAAAATGAGTACGTCATATGAAAATATTAAAATATATGGGTAAAAATATTAAATCATTGAAATATATGCCATAGCTGATAGTCTCCAAGCTTATTATTCACGAATTGTGCTTTCTGTTTCTGGATTAATCCTGATATCCATCTGAAAAATGTCCTAGTTGTGGCCTCTATGCCTGGGTACAAGTCAAAGTCCACATGCATATCGTTAGGGGAGGCAGCCATGACTCTGGACTTCATTCTCGATCCAGAAGTCGCAACCAAGGAGAATCTATTGAGTATATATGAATGCAGCTGTGATGGCAAAGGGGGGCTTGGAACCTTTTGGGGTTTTCATTTGGAATTCTATACTATTTTGACTATCATCTTAGTCTTCCTCTGCTTGCTGTTAATGAGGAGAATGAAAATCAACTTTTTAAACCACAGACAGTTACCTAAAAGGTTAAATCAGGTATGAGCCACTCACTTTAAAGTATACAAACCTAATTGTTGTATATTTCCTATTAAAAGGATCCATCTTTTTGTCATTTATTCATCTGTTGTAAGGATACTGCTAATTTGCTTTGGCAAAAATATTATCATGCTGGACATGCCAGCGAAACTGCAGTCAACATTGGCTAATTTTTGCAGCTGATGTGATTCTATGAAAAAAGATTCAGGTTGTGAGATAGCTAAATATACACTAATGTGCTTTTTCGTTTTTGTCCTTGTGAAATCAATTAAAACTGGAATCATGTTGGTGGTTAAATATCCCTTTGTAATAGAACAGAAAGGTTCATATTGCTTGCATTTGTTCAATCTGCTTCATCCATATAAAATTTTGCAGATCTCCACCAATAGAAAGTATATAGCTAGTCAATTGTACATGATTTCTTCAAATGGAAAATATACATAAAAGTGGTAGTACTAGAAATATTTTTCTGTAAGATCATTTATTTAATATGGTTTGTTCAGTGTGGTCAATTGAATATAAAATTTTTTTGCATAAATAAAGTGCTTTTTAAATTTTTTCACTAATCCAAAGTTACATGTATGTTTTTCCAACTTGTGCGGTGAGCTCACTTTCAAAGCTATAGGGCCGTCTCTATAAGGTTTTTTTTTAATAAAATGTTATTGTTTTGTATTTTTTTTTCTGTGGTTAGAAATATTTTCATTTGAATAAAAATGCTGTTTGTAATTGGTTTGATGCATGGGTGGTATAGATAAGTCTTTCTTATTTGTAGGAAGGGCAGGTCAATTAATACATGACCTCTTAAATTGAAACATGTACACGAGTAAGCATAGATCAATAAGGCATGACTGTAATGCTAATAATGCTATTTGCGCATAGAGCAGAGAGCAAGTTAATAGTTACATCACCTCTTCAATTGAAGTATTATACACAAGCAAATACAGGTGAATAAGACATGACCTTGTAAAATACAATTCCACTAATATTCTAATACTATTTGTGTGCTGACTTCTTAAAATGAAGTATGTATACGAGAAAACATATGTCAACCAGACAACCTTATATGTCAATAGTCAATGGATAATGTAACCTCTTAAAGTGAAGCATATACGCAAGGAAAGACAAGTTAACGAGACATGACCCTACAAGTACAAAAGTCATAAATGTTAATCATGAACTGCATATATTTGCTCCTGAAGTTTATTCGATTTTTCTTGTGTTACTCTCAAATTTACAGTGGATTTATTATGATTATATTTTTTTACATTTTATTAATAATTATACCCTTCGCCAATATAAAATGTAAAAGTGCAGGATCATGATTGAACTCTTACAAAGATATTTCATTTGGATGAGAGACATAGGTGTTACTGATGTGAAAGTTTAAGGTTATAATAGGCTTCTCGCAAACTTGAGGGTGTCACAAGGTAAATCGTGTAAACTTCGAGGGTAAATTTATGGGTTAAGTCAAGTGTTAACACATGGTGTCTTAAAATGAAGCATATATGCAAGCAAATACAGGTCAATAAGACAATGACCTTATAAATAAACACAATGTCACCAATGCTATTTTCTTAACAAAGCAGGTCCAAAATAAGCAAATATGGATGAATAATCTAAATGCAATGAAGATCACATTCCTCACATACTTTTAGAACCATCTTCTTTCCTAGAGACTAATTGGTTTAACTTCTGAATCAATAAATCAAAATCATCTTGTCTTCTAAGGAGACTGAGACGTACATATCGATCTCCGGCAGAGAATCGATTTCCTTCACGACCATCAATTTTGCCTGCTCGAAGCACTGCATGACAGTCTTTATCTTCCTCTCTCTCACACTTCAACCATGCATATGCTGAAATGAACTTTATATGATCAGGGCGAGATGGCTTTGAATTTTCATGCAACTTGAATAATCAAAAGTTTCTATAAGAAAAACCGAACTCAATAAAATTAAATTTGGTTCAATTATTCTCTTTTTTAATCAAAATCGAACCGAATCAAAATAATTAATTTTTACTAAAAAACCGAATCAAAAGGAAACACACTGATTTAGTGCAGTTCGAACCGAATTTGAAATACTCAAATTACTAGAAATTTATCAAAAATATTCATAACTGTTAATGTTTGCATTTTTTTTAACCAAGGGTTACCTGGTGAAGGATCTCTGACTTTCTGGAAAAAGTTGCAGTAATTGGGTGCTATTTTTTGGAGAGAGAAACGTTCCGACATTGAAATTACACTGCTCAATCTCTCCCAACGTTTCATCATCGTTGCATATCCAAATTCATATATATCATTTCGTTGTTGAAGGACTACTTTCAAGAGCTTCAAAGCTCTTAATTGACTGTCCCGACAAACTCCTATGGTGTTTAGTTGTGAGTACCTAATCATTCTTTGGTAGATGGCCTCGTCTTTTATCACTGCCCACCTGTCCAATAGTATCCAAGCTATTGAGAAAAAAACATTTTATTTTGAAAATTTTTAATGGAAGGACCTTATGAATTATAAGATCTTTCCATTACATAATACAGGGACCTAAATAATATAATTTTGAAAATTAAAATCATTACTAGTTAATTTGGCCAATTCCTAGAGACTACATAATAATTATCCATTTAAAGATTATGAGAAAAATTTATGTTCTTACCCAAATCTAGAGCCAGCATGACCAGTGAACTTAGACATAGAAAACAACATAATATCTCCATCTGCTGGAGTAGGAATTGGTGTGAAATGAGGCCAATAATATGCATGATCATATATTGTTTTGACATTTTCGCCTTCAAGAACTGCCTGGTTCAGCTTCCCATCAGGATTGTTTGGTGATGTTACAAATTCAATCATATCTGTATAAACATCTGAATTGTTTTTCCATGAGGATGTATCCCCTTCAAACTTGAAATCCATTGATTGGAAAAGGTTCGTCTGTTCTTCATAAACCTGTAAGGGTTAATTTCTTGGGAATTAGCTAGACTGTTTTGTATGAGGATATGCCGTTTTTGTGAATAAGTTCCTTTCTGTTTTCCTACTTGTCTCCCTAATATCTCTTTCTTCCCCTGCTTTTCTTATTTTTCCTTCCCTTTTCCCTCTGTTTTCTTAACTGCCAAACAAGTGGTAGGCCAGGTCCTAATAGGATTTTAGAGCTAATCCCGCTTCGATTTTATAAAATCACTTAACTAATATTTTTATTTTAATAATGTTTCTATTACTAAAGCTTAATTTATGGACATTTATGTATATGTACTATGAAGACAATTTGTATTTAATCATGCATATAAAGTGTAGTTAAATTATTCGACTTGATTTCGCTCATTGTTTCTAAATTTATTATTAACTCACATAAATGGTAATAATAACAATAATTACTAGACCTTAATCTCAAATTAATTGAGATCAACTGTATAAATTATTTATTTCTATTTTACTCTATTCATAACTAATTCCACGTAATACATGCAAACATGCTTAAAATTTAAATTGTAAAATAAAACATACTAATGGTCATTTTGTATAATAACAAAAATTCTAATATTAATATTTATAAATTTTAGTGATGAAAATGGCAAGGATAACATGTTTAAAATGAGTTATTTTAATGTCATTTGTTATTCTACCATCTTTCAGTTGATGACATTTTTGAAATTTGAAACTCACTATAATTTCAGTAACTACATATGAAATTAAGTAAATATAAAAGTCTTTAGATTATATCTATAGTCCACTCATGGACTAAAGAGATAGAAATGGAGGTTTTATAAATATTATTCTAATTTTATTTTTTTTTTTTCAAGCATGAATGATCAGAAATATTCTCGTGTCAATAAAAACTTATTTTTGTTAGCTTGATTTACGAGTGGCCATAGATTTGGTGTAGTCAATTTCAAATTATCATGACTTAGGAACTTAAAATAACGTAATATAGATATAAGAAAATTCAAGAAACGAATAAAAAGAAGCAGCAAGTAGTACCAACCGGGTAAAAGGGGATTGACGCGACAACCCTAGCCGGAGATGAGGCATTACGAGGGGACAAAGCTCGAACAGCTGCGTTAAGGAGTTGGGTTGACCCAACACCAAACGCGATGTATCTTCCTTCAGTAATTGCATTTCCTACAATGGCATGTACCTTGCGAATGTGGCTCTCAAGTTCTTGTGATATATAAGACCCATCACTGTACATATAGCTCATTCTATGCCATCCTGCTACTAAAAATGCACTACTGCCTGCATGCTTCACCCAAAACGGCTCCAAGAATAATGGATCCCCGCTGTAACAAAAATAAGCAGTAGGTAAAAGATGGTGAGTCGGTTTGACATTGAAGTTGAAACTGTTTTTTCTGAAAAGAAAAATGATGCTTGCTTTGTTTTGAAGTTTTATGATTAACGTGTAAAAATTTTGCAGTTATCTATAATCAATATTTTAATTGGGTTTTTTTTTTTTTTTTTTTTTGAAATTAATATTTTAATTGGTTTTAAAATTTAAAGCAGTAGCTCAAATAATAATACGATATAAATTCAGTCTTGATGTTACATGTAGCTGCTTCCCCTAGGGAAGCATGTTTTTTAGACCTTCCTCGGGATATTGGTAATTGGCTCATGAACTCAGTCTAGGCATGTCATTATTTAGTTATCATACCTATTCTAAGATTTCAGAAGGCCTAATAAACAACCTCATCCTAAATTTTAGGACTTGTTGCAATTGAATTGTACTTTTTAATTTTTTTTTTTCTAAATATGCCTTAAAATGAAGCATAGAAATTAATTATACCTCGTGATTGAAATTAAAACATTAATTAAACAAGTCATTCAGAACACTTATTGAAGAGTGCATAAATACCATGAACTTACATGTTGCAATTAATTCATTTTATGATAATAGAATGCAATTGCAAAGTTGAGAGCACTATTACCTATTTGATGTATTACGTTGAAAAATCAAATTAAATTTGAACATGTTTATAATTTTCTAAAAGATTTTGGAAAACCATAGTTCATGAACAGTGCTAGTCTTGTGGTCTCAATCATATAGTCAGAAAAGTTATCTTCTATTAATCTATTGTTCTTATAGTTTCTTAAACTTATGAAAATTAGTGCATTTACACATTTTAAGAATAACTATATCTCTTATAAAAAATAAATAATTTGGAGGATGAATCGTGAATTTGAACTTTTATATTTTATTTTAGTAAAAATCACAGTTATCGCTGAAAACATAAAAATATAAAATTAGAGAATAAAAATAAAAATAAAAATAACATCGCAATCATGCGATCCCAAAAACAATAAACGCCCAGCAGAAACAGGAACACATCCACATCAACAATTCCCATCACCTATAATTTAGATGTTTGGTGAGATCCAACTTTTCAGAAAAGCAGAAAACTGAGATATAATTTAGATGACCAAAATGGAAGACAGTTCATTTTATAACGTTGGTAGGGAAAAATTAACCATACTTAATCACCAGTAGGACTATCATCAGGTTAGCTAGTTAAAGGTATATTAGAACTTGAGCTGGATTCAAGTTTGAAAACCGGAGCTTGAGCTTAAGCTCGACTTGTTTACAGTTTATAATTTAAAAAAAAAAATTGTCAAACTTATTTTTATTTGGTAGGAGGATAATTTTGCTAACGAAATTAAACTTTCAATATGGAATTTTCTAAACCTTATCAGAATTTTCAAACTATATACTAATTAATTTGGTAAGTAAATAAGAGAGAGAAGTACCTGTTAGCATTTACAGTACAATTGGGGAAGAGTTGAGAGCAGTCAGGACCACCATAGCAATCACTGCACTCACAAATAGGTTCTTGTTTTCCATCAAGAATTAGGCCATCTAAGTATGCTCTTCCATGGCCTGAGCAAGAAATGGCAGCCACTGCCTCAGCTTCTGTTGCTGCTCTTTTGGTCCAAGTGAGATCGCCCTCACCCACATACCTTTTGGAAATAAGTAAGACATTAATAATTATGGATGTCAAAAACAACACTGAAAATCCATAACTTTTTGAGTTTTGTATCTGAAACATATCTGACAAAATTCTCTTCTTCGAAAGCTTTTCTTGTCATAAAGAAGAGAGATCGATATTTAATTAATATGGAGAAAACATGAAACACATGTATTCTTGGCCATATGTAGATATGCTGATTCTCTTGTTGATTTTTCTACTTTCAGACGATGGATCAAGCATACTGCTTTCTTGGCCACATTCTCTTGATGAGGTGGTGCTTTCAAAGGGAAAAAGATACCAACTAGATGCAAATTGCTGATAATGCACATTTTCTAATTATTCAATGTTTGAATAAAATAAACTACGTACATGAATTTTTCCAAAGGAGAAATATCTCTTCTTACCAAATTTTCTTCCACATCTGTCTCAAGTAGTTAGGTAACTACGTACATGAATTTGGATCGGTAAATATCTGTCACGCTATGTTTGAAAAAGAAAGAAAAGAAAACAAGAGAGGAAGAAAAATATTAAAGGATATATATATATATATATATATATATATATATATATATATATATATATATTAATTTTCTCAGATTTAATTAGTTTATTTTCATCATCCCGAGTAAACCTCTCTAATAAGGAGTTCAAAATAAAAACCTTACGATACAGTCAAATTTTAAATAATTATATTTATTAAAAATTAAAAATTTAAAGATTTTAAGGCTTTTATTAATATAGAGAAAGTGAACATTCTATATGAATACAGAATTGTTCACTAACTTTCACATGGCAACTTTCTTTTTAATCGCATTGCTTC
Source organism: Jatropha curcas (assembly GCF_041381405.1). NCBI lineage: Eukaryota > Viridiplantae > Streptophyta > Magnoliopsida > Malpighiales > Euphorbiaceae > Jatropha > Jatropha curcas. The sequence goes on from NC_143159.1 coordinate 10,340,444, forward strand.
TTATATATTTATCTTTTAATTGTAAATTAATTAATTTATCATTTTTTAAAAATCATTCAATTAGTAATGCTAATCTAATATGTAATTAGTTTGGCTTACAATAGAATAAGACACTTTTTTTTAATTAATTTATTAGAGTTATACATAAAAGAATTTTTTAGACGGACCTTTTTATATTAGACTTATAGTTGCATTCTATTTATAAAAAGTTAAATTTTTACTTTTAGCAAAAGGTATTATTTTTGTCAAAATAAAAATAAAAGAAAGATTTTATTTTTTATTTTTTGTACAAATTATATGGAAAGGTTTATTTATAAAATGAGCAACTAGTTGTTATTAGAATCTAATGGCTAATTGGTACCGAAACAAATTAGAATTTTTTTTTGAGAGAACAAATTAGATATTTATATGAAAAGTAAATAGCTTATTTTTTGATAATCTATTAAATAAGTGACTAGTAATTTATTTAGCTTTAAATCTAACTGTTTACATTTAGATACTTTAAATTTAATGGTAAAAATAAAAATTATGTATCAATGAAGAAATTTTAAACTCTCTGCTAAAAGTCTTATCCAAATTTTGAATATTAAGAACCACTCCTAACTCCTCTATCCCGTTACAATTGTCCTATTTTTTTTTTTTTTTCACTTTAATTGTTATTTTAGAATATTAGGGAAGCATTCTTTGTATGTTTTTCAACTTTACTTCCGTCATTTTTATCTCCACTAAATATGTATTATTCTCCCCGCCTCAAAATATTTATACTTTTAACTTTCACACAAAGTCTAAAAAATAAAATAATTATAGTATCCCATCATATAAAATATTCTTACTTTTTTAAAATTGTCCTCTTTTAAAATAAATAATTATTCTTATAATTTAAAACCAATTATAATGAGAGACGTAAAAGGAAAAGTATATATCTCTTAAATCAATTAAATAAACATTTTGGGATATCTAAAAATAAAAACATGAACAAATATTTTGGGACAAAGGAATAATTATTTAGAGGATTGATAAAAGGATAGTTTAGTCAATTACAACTACCTTTTACTAAAGTTTAGATTGTTCAATAATTTACTTAATCCTTGTGCAGTAACTTTAATTGATACTGTAATGAGACGGAGGAAGAGCGTGTGTCTTCACTCACAAGGTTGACCGCGAGGGACTCAGTACAATGTGTTAAAAACAACACTGCTTAGATTTAATACTTCTCATCTTTTTAGATTTTCAGATGTTCATCTTCTTTTCCTGTTAAACTTGAATTTGATATTCAAACAGCAATCAATATGCAATATTCAAATGATAGCCTGTCATGTTCCAACGAAAGATAAATTTAAATAAATTTAGCTTTAAGTGTTGGTCTTAACAAAGGCTAACTTCTAGAATTAAATAGACTTTGAAAATTCTTGAGGAGAAGTCTTAACAAACGCTAACTTCCAAAATTAAATAGACTTCTTTGAAAATTCTTAAAGAAAAGTCTTAACAAATGGTAACTTCCAAAATTAAATAGACTTCTTTGAAAATTCTCAAGATTCTCCTTAAGATTGCTTTGGCTCAAATCTTTGAAAGAAAGAATGTGCAAGAATTAATTGCTTTGGCTGAAATTTGAGAGAAAATGTGGGCCTAACATGAAAAAATATCTTAAAATGACCATTGTCCCTTTAATATCTTCATTTTTAAATTTAGATATATTAATACCCTAGAATGAGATTAGGGTTCAGGTTTATAATAAAAAATATTTTAATGGATCCCACACTATAACCCTGATAAAAAATAAACTCAAGCAATCAAAACACACCGTTTTGATAAAATCATTAATCAACCCATCTTTCTTCTCCTGCTCCTATTCTTTCTCCCTGTTTTTGCACTATTTTATTGATCTTTCTTTCTCCATTCTTTCTCTCTCTTCCTATCAAGTCTCATGTGCTTCTCTCTTCATCGTGCTTCTCATATGTCCTAATTTTCTCTCTCTATTCCACCTTCCTGTAACTATATTATTGACTTACAAATCATAATCTTTTGGTAAATGAAATTTTGGAATTCTATAGTTTATCCGTTTATACGTCATAATCTTTTCCTCTGCTATTATTGTAATTTGTATCTGATCTGGTTGTAGCAAATGTGATATGAATGATTTTAACAATACCCAAAACAAGAATAGAGTGACTGAGTTATTATTCTTATCCTTTCTATTCAATTATTCAATGGTTTAGACCAAATAGTTTCTTATTATCTTTTGATTTATAGATGCTAGATTACGTTCACTTAATTTGCAAGTACATACAGATAAGAAAATCTTTTCATTTGTAATTGATTCTTAGTTGGACTTTTGATATATTGAGTTTTTCTCTATTTAAGCCAAGGTATTTAATTTGTATTTTTTTGTGCATGATTTTAGCATCTAAAATGATTTTTTTTTTTGACAAAATACCAAAATTTGGAAATTTTCTTTTGATTTGATAGTTTTATATCATTTGATTGTATGCACGCAAAGTTTGATGTTAATTATATTTGCTTTTAAAATTCTTCATTTAAATTTATTTTTTTTAATAATAAATGGTATCCATTTAAAAATAAAAGCAGTTTTACACTTCTACTTTCATTAGAAGAATTTGTTAAGGTATTTTTTACTGTAGCAAATAGATTGCTTAGGTTGAAATGAAGCGTATTAGCTTTTTTTTTTTTTTTTTTTTTTAAGGCACTATAGTTAAGTTAAGACATAATAGCTAGATGGGGCCTATTAAAATATTTTTTATTGGAAATTCTAATCCTAAAATAATTTTGGGTATTAACATATCTAAATTTGAAAATGGAGGTGCCGAAGAAACAAAGGTCATTTTGGAATGATTTTGCAACAAGTCGATAAGTTGAGGGTACTTTTGTAGGTTAAGCCAAAAAATATGTAAAAATGACTAAATCTCAATATATCTGTAACAGAAAACTGTAACTTGTTACATATCAAATTCAACCCCTATATAGTATTAGTTAGGGTTGCACATGATCTGTTGCAATGTAACCCAACCTAATATAAGCTAACAAGTTTTAAATACATAATGAGTTAGATTTGGTTAATTATTTTTTTTTTATAATTTATGAGTCAAGTTAGGTCACCAGTTCACTAAATAACCTATAACTTATTGGCTCAACTAAATCCATGATCAAAATATATATAGGGAGAATTATTTTTGAGTCCCTGAATTTTTACAAATACATGACTTCATCCTCGTTGCCTATGATAATTATTCCGGAGTCCCTCATGTATGCCTTCATCTGAATTTTTAGTTCTTCAGTTGAAAAAGTCATATTTTTTACAGTAATTTTACATAAAAATACCTAAATACCCTTGAAATATCATACAAACGGTACCCAAGAAAGTCAACCGGAGTAAAAATATTAAAATAGAAACAAAAATAAGTCCAAACACACTAAAAACCCAAATAAAAAATTATTTAAAATATAAATAAAATGACTAAAGATTATTTAAAATGAAAACGAAAATTAGCCTCCTCTCCCAAATCACCGCTGCCAGCAACACCGAGAGCTTCCATCGCTGCACGCAAACAAATCACCATCGCCAGCAACACCAATATCTGATCACTGCCAGTATCCGGCAGTACACGAAAGAAGCCCGCCGTCCAATTATTCCTTGTGATGCCTCCAAGTGCGACCTCCATTACTCACAATTTAGCTTAGAAAGTAAGCCTGCTGCCATCAACCAGAACAAAAAAGGTATACGGTGTAGACCCTCCTTTTATCTCTTCTCTTCTCTTCTCTCTCTCTCTTTCATATTAATAGCTCATTTCTTTCTTTAAAATACATTCCACAGATAAAGGCATATTCTCTCTAAAATTCCAAGAAACAAGCGGTGGATTACTGATTTTGTTTTTGGTTTTGATTTGGGTTCTTCATTTTTCATTAGCTTGTGTCAAGTGGACTGGGAGAGAGAAGAAAAAAAAACTACAATTTTGGAGATTTTTGGGATTGTTTAGGATTCGGAGATTTTGAGGTTAAAGTTTGTGCATTTGTTGTGCGTTTTAAGATTTTGAGTTATGGCGGTGAAGATGATGAGATGGCTGCCATGGCCGCTGTTGGGTCCTCAGAACTGAGTTTCCCCGATTCTAAGAGGTGGAGAGCAGCAAGTTTCTCCGATTCAGACCTGTTACTGAGTTGGAGCTCCGCTTCACAAAAAAGCTCTTACAGTTCATCGGAATGAATTGGCGGCGGCAATGGGACTAACGCAAAGGAAGAAGACACGAGAGAGCAGGGCACAGAAAGGAAAGTTAGTTTTTACATGCATTTAGCTTGTCTTATAGTGCAGGTCCTACCCTTTTTGAGGGGGAAAACCCTAAAACAAAGGTCATTTCAATCATTTTTTACCATTCCACCAGGAAGAGACTTAGCTGAAAAATGCACAGGCGGTGCACCAGCTGTGCTTTATGCACTGAAGAGTTAGACACATATTGTGACAAAAAGCACACCCGTCGCACTGGTCGTGCTATTATTGTCAGCCCGTATGTCGGGCCGTGAGTTTGGCATGGTGAAGGAAGGTTCAAGAATGCACAGGCGCTCTGCCGACCATAACTTTTGTTTAGCTAGCAAGTTGAAAGCGGGAGAATAGGTTGAAGATCTATTCAAAAATATATTAAAAAAGGATACTGCAAGATCTTCTTCAAGCTATAAAAGGAGGATGAAGGGATGCAGAGTTCATCAAGAAATAGCTAGGGAACAATTCAGATTTAAAGAGGATTAATCAGGGATTAGCTTAAGGATCTACTCCACAGTTAGCAATTGAAACAAGATTTCATTCTTAGTTTCCTTTGTGGACAAGGATGGTCCTAGAGCTATCAATTCCTCTCAGTTTTTTGATTTGTAATTTGATAATGTATAGTGAGTAGTTCCCTTAGCTAGTGTTGGGTGAAAACCAATTTGAGTAGCAACTATGTAAACATCTCTCTTTATTTCAATTTAAATGAATGTTTTCTTGATTCTTATGTGTGTGTGCTTAATGCTTATGAATATGATAGAGCTCCATATTTGTATGAAAAGAAATGGGAGAATAAAGAACTGGAAGGTGAAGTCCCTCATTGGACTGACCCACACAAGAACCTAGGAGATAGACTTAGGAATAAGCTATTCATTTGAGGAATTAAGGAGAGTCATAGAGATTAATGGGCTGGAATCATCATTTCACGAAAGTAGGTGTTCTTATGATTCTAGAACGTTTATGTTGTTGGGAAAAGAGGATAAATATAAATGGACTCCTTCCCCTTCAAGATGCATTCGTTGATAGGTTGAAAGAGGAGATTTAAGATTACAATGTTGTTCAATGGTGTTGATCCTAACACTAATGCTTCCCTATTTGATAAATACAGATTTAGACTATTTGCTTGTTTTTCATTTTAGTTAATAGAACAAACAGATTTTCGGCTATTTTCTAGACAATACATTTGGATTCAAAACTAATACCCAGTCCCCCTATCCTTGAGGGCGATATCTTTATATATACTAATTGCACAATCCGTACACTTGCGAAATTGCTAACACTAAGTTTTTGGTTTTAAAACAATCAGTAAGTTGGCCTAAGTGTTAGTGCTTCGTTGAATGAAAAACAATTTAAAGATGCATAAATGCGCGGCAATAATAAGAAAGCAATTTAAAGTAAGTAATAAAAAACGCGATAAATAAAACAATGAAAGAATAAAAAATGAGTGTCATTTCTAGTCTCGTTTAGAGAATTCTAGAATTACCACACACCTCCCAATAAGAGATTAAAAGGCAACATTTAAATAAATAGAGCTAATCAAAAGAGAATGTCATCTCTAGCGCCTATAAGGGAATTCTAGGATGACCACACGTTTTTCAAATTAAAATAATGAAAGCATTCATTGAAAGCAATAAAGGAAGCATAAATAAAAGAAAAGCACAAAGAAAGGAAAGAAGAGAGTATTGCCTCTAGCCCCTTATGGGGATTCTAGGACAATCACAGGTCTCCCAATGAAGTGCATAAAATAAGCAAATCCGAAAAAAGCAAGAGAAATGGACAAAAGGAAAAAAAGAATTTTTTTGCGGATCTTTGGTTTGCAACTTGAGTTTTAGTTGTTGAGTTTGCATGTTTATCCTATTGAATAGGAATCAGAACCAAGCAGTTCTTCCCATTGTGAAATGGTAATTTTAATTATGAAAAAGCATGTTTGTGCATTGTTTTGAGTTGAAAGTTGGCATTAGTCGCCATTTTGGGTGAAACAGTGTCATTTGGTTTGAAAAAATGGCTTTAGTCGCTAAATTGATAGAAAAGTGGGTTTAGTCGCCGATTGGATTGAATAGTGGCTTTAGTTCAAATTTTATTGAAAAGTGGCTTTAGTTGCCAATTTGATTTGGAAAAGTGGCCTTAGTCGCTGATTGATTTAAAAGTGGCTTTAGTCGCCAAATTTATGAAGATGTGGCGTTAGTCTTCAAGTTTGTCAAAATGTGGCTTTAGTTGCCAATTTGATTTGAAAAAGTGGCTTTAATTGCCGATTGATTGAAAAGTGGCTTTAGTCACCAAAGATTTTGAAAGAGGCTTTAGTCGCCTAATCATGTAAAAAATGGTTCATTTGGCATTTTGTTGCCAAAAGCTTTAAGAAGAAAGTAATAAAGCAGTGCAAATAACGAAGCAAAGAAAACAAGCAATCCTATCCATTCATCTAAGTCGTATCATGCCATTCAAAAGCTTAGAGTCTCACAGTGAAGGCAATTACAACAAATACAATACATATGAGGTGCTTAAATTGATACTCAACAAAGTGTTAAGGCATAGGTATAGTTCCGAAATTATTTGTCAACTTTAAAGAAATGATGTTTAAATTCAAGAAAAATAATTCAAAGTCTCTAACCTAAAATATGTGAGTGAACAACTAACTTAAACATTCTAAGAATTAAAATCTTTAAACTAAATTAGACATGCATTTAATTGAATTCAAAAAGGTCTAACTATTTATTTTTGTAGATTAAAAATAAACATTCAACTAATCCTAAGCTAAGTAATCATGCATCTTAATTAAATCTAAGTTAATCATGTAATTGATTAGGTTCTAAAATAATCATGTCTTAATTTAATCTAATCATGCATCTAATTGATTCTAAGTTAATTAATTAAACATTGAGCCTAATTATTTAATTCTATGCTAATTGACTAATTCTAAGTGATCATGCAATTATATAATTTAAGTGCTAAATTAATATAATTAATCATATGCAATTAATTAAAATTACCTTTGTACTTAATTAACTAATTCTAGCCTAATTAAATAATTCTTAGTGATCATGCAATTTGTTAAATTTAATTCTAAACTAAAATAAATCATGCATTTAAATCTAAGCTAATTAAACATTAAATTTAATTAATTCTAATTAGGCATTTAATTAGACTAGGCATTTAATTAAATTAAAATAAATTAGACATTTAATTAAACCAACCTAATTAAATATTAAATCTATCCTAATTAAATTAAAGCATTAAAATTAAGAGACATGTGGGGCCTACCTCTTATAGCGTGCTTTATCGGTGTCTTGGAGGCGCGTCCAAAATCTTCCATTTGGAAAATCCTTGACGAACTCAAAAAAAACAGGGTATGAAAAACCTTAAACTGTTATGGTGTTTCACTTAAGTGAAAATCCACACTTGGCCAAAAGACTTTTAGGAGCAAATGCCTTTAAATAGGTTGCTTATATTGCTCCAAGTCTCTTTTGTAAGTTTTTTATGTTTTGAATGACGTTTTTAGTGGGGTATTTATAGGCTTAGTAGGTAGTGGAAGCGTCCAAAATTAGGCAATGCGGGATTGGGGGGCAAAAATTGCACCGTTGGCTGGCTAGCCGAAGCCGGACGGCAGCAAGGCTCAGCTAGTTGGATGGCAGAAAGGCTAGGCTTGGCTAGCCTGGCTGGCTCCTCCAGCACTGTAGTTCTAGTGCAGTTTGACACTTTCTAGCTGGTTTGACCGATTTGAGGACCATTTCAACTCCGATTTTAGCCCGTAAGTTACTATTGGAAAGCTCTTTCAGTCTACTGTCGAATGGTGCCAGCCTTGTCTCAAAAATCGTAAATTGGAGAGAATTATGACTGAAATTGCAACTGATTTTTGATTTTTTCATGGATTGGCTATCGGTTTGAACTACGCATTTTGTGATTGATTTTGCTTAATACAAGGGTATGAAAAATGTGTTCACATAGGCAGTTCATCCATTGCTAGCTTCCGTTTAATAATAAGTTTTCTATGTTTTTTATGGCAGTTTATGGAAGTCTTGTGGAAAGTCAACAGGATCAATTATGGGACTGTCTACAAACTATTAATGAGGGTATGGGCTACTCCTTGGATGTTGGTTGGTAATTTTAATTCTATTCTTTCGGCTACTGAACGTTAAGGTGAGGGTCAACTCTAGAACCGGGATGTGTAGAGGTTTCATCTCATGGTTTGGGAACTCAAATTTGTTGGATATGGGATTTAAAGGGCTTAAGTTTACATGGAGAAGGGGAAAATTACATGAGAGGTTGGATCGAGCCATTTGCAATTGGGATTGGAGATTAAATTTTCCAGAAGCTGCGGTCTTTCATCTTTCCCTTGTCATTCTGATCATAGGCTGTTGTTGATTAAATTGCATAGCATAGTGGCTTCTAATGTTAGTAGGCGGGTGTTTCAGTGCCAGGCAGCTTGGATGACCTATACAGACTTTAGCTCTCTAGTTTAGAAAGCATGGAATGCGGATAATCTTTTGGTTAACAATATTGCCCACCTTACGCCCCGAATTAAGGTGGGGAACAAGGAAGTTTTTGGTAATGTGTTTTATTGAAAAAAATCTTTTAAATCACATTGCTGGAATTCAAAATTGTTTGGAGCAATGATACTCTCAAAGGCTTGCTGACTTGCTTACCCTTTAAACTGAGTGAGACCAGGTTTTGTTCTAAGAGGAATTAATTTGGTTCCAAAAATCCAAGGCTGAATGCTTGCAGTAGGGTGAAAAAAACGCTCCTTATTTCCATCTAAAGACTATAAAGCGGAGGAAGCGAAATCGTACAGAGATGTTGAGAGGAATGATAATGGGGTTTGGATTACAGATCTACAGCATTAAAACAGCTAGCAGGTGACTTTTTTGCTACTTTCTATGCACAGAAGGTCCCTTACTCGCTCATTTTTCCTACTACTTGTATGTTCTCGTCTATTCCCCTTTCCAGTTTTAATTTATTATAAAGTCCGATTGTTGATAAGGAGGTTCGGGAAGCTCTTTTTGGTATGAAGCCTTTAAGGCTCCAGGTCCAGATGGCTTCCATGTGGGTTTTTCTAGAAATTCTGGTTGGTAGTAGGAGGTGACATTTGCTCAGAAGTTCATAAGGTCTATGGTGGTAATAAAATTGAGCCTGAGCTTAATCGCACTAGTCTACGCTCGATGGTGTATAAAATTATTACCAAACTTATGGTAAATACTAAATAAGATCAAGCTTATTCTCTCTCGTTATCAGTCCTACCCTATTCAATTTTATACCAGGTAGGCATATTACAGGTATTATTATTATTGCTTAGGAGATTGTTCATTCTATGCGTAGGAAGACAGATAAGAGGGGTTTTATGGCGATCAAGGTGCATTTGGAAAAAGCGTACGACAGGATTTGATGGGATTTTCTCCATGATTCTTTATTGGATGTGGGTTTGCCTATACCTTTAATTAATCTTATCATGGATTGTGTTTCCACGTCTTCTATGCAGGTCTTATGGAATGGGGAGCTTTTTTACATGTTACATCCTTCTAGGGGGCTCCGCCAAAGGGACCCTCTATCGCCATATCTTTTTGTTATATGCATGGAGAGATTGGCTCATTTTATTTCTTTAATGGTTTCGCAGGGATTATGGAAACCAGTTTATTTGAATAGGGGTGGGCCTCCTCTTTCGCATTTATTTTTTGCAGATGACTTACTTTTGTTTGTAGAAGCATCGAAGGACCAAGCGACTGTCATAAATAATGTGCTAGCAGATTTTTGTGCTTCTTCAGGTCAGAGGGTAAAAATAGCCAAGACTAACGTGCTATTTTCTAAGACGAAATTTGTGTGCTAGCTTAGGATTTGGGAGATAACCAGTTTCGGTAAGTATCTTGGTATGCTTCTCTTGCATGGTTGCATTACCAAAAATACATATCAACATATTTTAGATTCGATTTCTATTCAGTTTGCTGGTTGGTCGGCATCGCATTTGTCTTTGGCGAGTAGAATTACCTTGTCTTATTCAGTGTTAGCGGCTATGCCATTTTCTCCATGCAAACTATTGTTCTTCCTATAAGTGTTTGTAGTAGGGTGCAATAGGCTTGTCGTCAGTTTATCTGGGGGTCTACGGCTACTAAGCAGAAAATGTCGTTGGTGCATTGGAATATGGTTCAAATGCCTAAGCATTTGAAAGTAAACAAATTGCAGCTTAAAAGTAAACAAATGTTAAAATTTTGATTCAAATAATGTAAAAAAATGGACTTCATATCCAAGTATTTAAACAATAAATAATAAAATCAAGCCCTAGTATTCATATAAATAACAAAAATTACAAGTGAATCAATTTTAAGGTGTAAAAATAATGAGTTGGATATTTATTTAAATTATGGTGTAATGTCAACTAAGTTATTAGTTCAGGGTGCCCAAGGTGCCCAGGATACAAAAATCGATTTAGAGTGAAATTGCAATTATTTAAAAAGTTTAGGTGAAATTGATGGTTAAGCCATTTCATGCCTATTAATAATGCATCTTTTCTAGATTAACCAAACATATGTTTTAGTAAAAATTAAAATTATAAATTTGTGATGAATAATATTATACTTTACAGTAATTAGTTATTTTTAATATTAAATTAGTCATTTTTATTCCTTTTGTAAAAAGTTATAAGTATTTGCAAATTCTATATTTTATTGTATTTAAAAAAATTATATATAAAAATTTAGTTGAATCGTATTGAACTCGATTGAACCTCCCAATTCAATGAACCCCTGCCTTTACCCGTTCAATAACCGGTTCGATTCTCAGAACACTGGATTCAGCAGTTCATACCAGTTGATAACTTGTAGCTGATGGCTGATAGCGGATAGTTGATTACTCTTCGTGTTTGGTAACGAGGGAGTATATATATACATATAATTAATTAATCAGTTTACTAGTGTGTTGCATAAATATGTTTTAAATAGAATATGGGTGAGCTAAGAGTCCATTTGGTTTAGCGGTTTATGCCAGTTGATAGCTTTTAGCTAATGGTTAGATAGCAGTTAGCTGATTACTGCAGCTAACTACTGCTCATGTTTGATAAATTTTTGATAGCGGTTGTTGTTAAAATATACAATGACAATGACCATTAAAACATAATTATTTTTATATATTATGATGTATAATGTGATATATATATATATATATATATATATATATATATATATATATATATAAAAGATGAATGTATTATTTTTTATTTAATGATTATATAAAAAATAAATTAATTAAAATTTTGAAATAATATTTAAGAAAAAATTTTATTTTTAAATAATTATCAATAAAGTGATAAAAAATATTAATTTAAAAAATAAATATTTTAGCAATTATTTTTATGACGTTAATGAAATCTGAAATGACAAAATATAAATAAGCTCTAACTATTGTGAAAAAGCTAAAAAACGTAGGTGATGGAATCAATAGCTGATCGAGACTTTTATCAGTTATTAGTTGTTGATTGAGAGTTTTATCAGCTATGCTTACCAAACACCTACAACCTAGCTGTTTAGCTGTTAAGTACGAAACAGCTATCATTTACATGAATCAACTAAACTAAATACTCTCTCAGTCATTTATGAGCAACACAAAACTTAATTTGAATAGTACTATAAATATTCTAGAATATTCACGTTTCTTAAAGTGCACTCTTAGGATTCCTATAAATAGAGGATGACATTATTATAAATGACACGCAAATCAATACAACCAACTCAAATACACTAAGCATTTACTTTATTTCTTATCCTCTTTTATTCTTTCTTTATCTCCCTTTCTTTTTCAACTACCTAATTTAGGGGTGCAACGGTGTGGGTATTTTTGGATACCCCCGGTCCGACAGGGGGTGCAACTTGAATCGGAATATTTTAATCCAAATCAAAATTCCAAACTAAATATTAATTTGGAATAGAATTTTGGAATATGAAATTTAAAATGGAATGCATTTTGTAAAATATTGGTATATGGAATATAGAATGGAAATGAACAATAATTCCATATTTATATTCATATACCGAATTTTTAGAGAGAAATTGCAACTATTTAAAAAGTTCGAGGTGGAATTGAAAATTAGGCCGCATGTAATAAAAAAATAAAATTATTTTATTTAAAAAATAAGATAATAATTCAAGAAAAAATTAAAAAAGGTAAATTATGTGAAAAAGAAGCGTGTAATAACATATTCTACAAAATAATTTTTTCATTTGATGTCAATTTTGAAGCCCAACAACAACAAAGAATAATTTTAAAAAAAAAAACCATAAAAGATAGATCTAGAAGTAATCTATATATAATCTTGAAGCAAAAATTATTTTTAAAATGTTGATGTGGCGTTCTACTTTTTGAGAATTCTCTTTTTCCTTTTTTTTTTTTTAAAATTTTCTAATTTTTAATGCACTTTCATAACATTTTTTTTTTAAAACTTTTGTTATAAAATTTTCTTTATAAAATTTGAAAATTTTATCTATATAGATAATCTACAACAAAATAACATTTTAAATTATAAATGTTTAAATTTTTAAATTTTAAACTCAAAAATCATTCTATCTCTATGGGAATTCACCTATTATAAATTCAAACTCTATATCAAAATTTACTTATTAATTCACCATTATATTCTTTGATACTAAATTATTTTTTTATGTTTAAGAGCATTGCATACTAGTGGGAATTGTCATTGATTTATATCCATATTAATCCAAATTTACTGTTTGATTGTATGAGGAACAATATCCAAGAGGGTGACCTGGTGCAATCCTGAAATCACTTACTGATCTTTTATTATGTTTTTCTTAACTTTTGTTATTACACGAGGACTAAGGGACTCAAGTTAAAGTTAAAAGTAGTTTTGCTAAGCTAAGCCGGCAAGAGATGGAGTCTCTAAGCCTTAACATGAGATCCCGACATCTAAAGATGCCTCATTTTCTGCAGTTTTTTAATTGAAGAAACTAGATGATGATAAGGAGAATTAAGAGATAGCATAGGTTATTTTGTATGTTTTTCTAGCACTAATATTTACATTTTTAAGGTAAATGAAAATTTGAAGAGGGATATTAAGATGCATGGGAATTTCTATCTCCATTCCCAGGTATTAAAGGATATCCTTGTATTTTCTGTTTATTTATTTTACATCCTTTAGTATTTGATTGAGATTTTATCCTTTTTTAACAATTATTTTTGGTGTTTTTTGTATTGTGCTTTTTAGAGTTGTCTTCTAACCTAATTAGTAATGTTGTGGGTATCTTTGTTTTTTTTATTTTATAATTTTATAATTTTTTTATTTACAATTTTGTCTTTACATTTCTTTAATAGTTTTGTCCAAACATTAGTAATAATAAAATTTGAAACAAGCATCATCTGTCTAACTAATTATTAAATGCATTTGAAATATCCCTAGTAATCATAAATATCCCTAACCTCTCCACCCATCCAATCCAAATCTCATATCTTCACCCCTCAAACCCTCAAAGAGTCGACATCACTTTATCACTCTGTCCTTTCGTTTCTTCTTCCTGTCAACATAGCTTTAGCTTGTTACTGCAACTATGCACTAAACTTCCTAATCAAACTCTCTTGTTCTCTTCTTTATCATGTCTAGGATCATATTCAAATCCGTTTTTTTGCTAATCTTAAACCCCTATTTAACCTCTTATAAGTTTGAAACTCTGCTATTAGGCTTCAGGCCCCTCCATTTCTGAATCTTTTATCCAAAAAAAGAAAATATACCGAATCCACCATAAACCCATAATCAAAAATCCCTCAACTCTTATGATTTTGATAAAGTCTAAGCTCTCAATAATCAAACAAGAAAGCATGGTCAATAATGAAAAAGGAGAGTCAAGAAATTATCATCTTACATATATTTCGAGCTGAATAGCTTTCCTGTGAATATTCTGATGGCAAATAAAACTAAAAAATAGAAAATAGAGAGAAGAAAGATCTTCATACTCGGACCGGATCTATTCGCTTAAAGATCAAACACTGAATTGGTTCACTCAAAAATTTTACCTTGTACGATGAAACAAAACATTGAATAGAATTGCCAATTGGATCAAGCTCACAGCCTGATTATTCGACCAAATTGATGCTGTTAGTCATTAGGTTAATAATCCAATGGGCATGCATCTGTTTAGTAAAAGAGGTCAATCTCCACCGTCTTATGTAAGCAGTGAGCAAACACATAACTTCTACTCAAGCAAAGCGATGACCCAAGAATTCTCTCTTATGTAATAAACACTTGGAAACCACAAACACAAATTTGAGCTAACCTGCATACTTAAAACACAGACCAATAAAATATGCATATTTCTAGCTGAATAGGCTTTCTTTACATATTCTGATAATAAATAGAACAAAGAAAATAGAAAAGACAGCAAGAGGAGGAGAACAAAGATTTTACTACTTGACTGAATCTATCCACTTACAGATCAAAGACATGAATTTGAACAAGGTGAAGAAGAAACTCTGGCAAGACTAAAAAAACAAAAACTACTTTAACAGGTCAGCGATTATTTTAGGAATACAATTGACAACATTCTTTTGATCCCCTCACTCAAACTCTTCAACCCCATCTCGTATCAAAAAAATCTTTAATGTATTGTCAAAATTGTGGGATCACTTGCCACATTTGCAATCTCTGTCTAATGCCATAAACAAGCATTGGTAGAGCAGTTATGTGCCAAATATATGTCTGTGTACAGGAGGGGCATCGAAAGTTTTAACCACATCCATCCATGGTTTGTCTATGATCAAGATAGAATTTTCAGAAAGGTTTCCAATAAACAAAACAGGATCTCTGAAAGCAAGAAATTCAAAATTTTTTTGATGTTTAGCCTCTGTTTGACACTCTTTCAACTTACGTTTCAGTCTCCCATTAATAAGACTGTTCCGTAACTTCTTCATTGGAGAAAATGAACCATTTACTAAATCATTGTCCTCTTCTCCATCCACTGGCATCCCAAAGTTAATCATGCACATAGCCCTACAACACAATAAAAATATAAGCAATGGTTTTATCTTTTAATTACATAGAAAAATAATGAAAATGTATTCTTCCAAAGTAGACAGAAAATGATATTTTCTATATTTCTTGTTATCCGCCTTGACCATAGAAGATATTAAAATAATCCACCTGTGCAATGACATAAAAGCAATCTAGTAAGAAAAAAGCAGCACCTGGCACTATAAACAATAACAGATGGCGGACTTGACAAAGGTAAGAATGACATCCCAATAACCTCCCCAGGAAATTCTTGGTATCTCTTTGGCAGAACATATGTGTGCCGAATAGACCATTCTCCTAACTGTTTTGCCTCCACATCAAATGCATAGACCTGGTTTGAAGACGTTGTGATTACAAGCACATTGTTATTTTGAGGAGGAAAACCACCAGCTGTAACAGAGGCACCATCCAATCTTGATATAAACCAATGCTGCCTGTTCCACAAGAATAAAATATTGCAAAACAGTAAATCATTTTGAATAATCAATTAAAGTATTAAGTTGAAATAAGCATCCAAACCTCACAGTTACTCTCACTCAATCCCTTCACCATTCTAAGCAATTTGTCCCAAATATCAAAAGGTTTCTAATGAATCGTGGACAATCAAAAAAGCTCCTAGGCTCTTTCACAAGTGGATAAGAAGTACCTCAAACTTTTCCAGTCTACAAAAACCATTTCTTCACCAGAGAAATCAATCATTTGCATCAAATCACAAACTAGTTAGAGTCAGGTATATGAATACTTCCAAGAAGTAGTAGATCTCTTGAGACAACTTCTCTCCGTATGGTTCTAGGTCTACCTTTTCCCTATCCAGCACCCTCCACCATCAATGCATCACACTTACAAACCACGGCATATGGAGTGAATTTCACCCGACATACCTGAACTCTAGACCCTATTTCAGTGGCATGACTAGAATTCAATTTGTTACACAAAAATATATGAACTTTAATTAGTGCGACAAAAAAAAAGGTATCAGACCAATTTACCAGTGATTTTAAGCTGGAAATCTGAAGTGAACTGTCAAAAAGCATTTAAGTTAGTTGAAAATGCGACATCAGCTTTGGCACACAATTCCCTAAGATCACAATTTTCTCTCTTATGCCATATCTTTTCCCTTAAACTGATGCCCTAGCTTATGAACACTCAGCGTCTTCATCCACAGCTGCCAGCAACCTCACCAACCACCATCGCTGCCAGAGGACCCCAAACCATCTTTCTACAAATTGACGTTCCATATTAATAAAATACCAGACAGAAGTCCAACTTTTTAGATCCAAATTTCATTTTAGTTTAGTTACTTTTCTCAGCAGTAAAATCAAGTCTTATAGAGGAAGGACTTTGAGGAGGTTTGTTCTGGTTCCAAGAAGCCATAATCTGAGAAGAGTATTAGTTACATCACCGACAATTATTAAGTATTAGTTAAATCACTGACAATTATTAAGAGGCGAGTGATGTGTTCTTGCTGCTTGTGACACCTTTGCTGAGGTATGATTCAAGAAACCTTCGCCGGCAACTGAGCTTATCTTCTCGAGCCCTAGCTCACTCCAGCTGAGCCTCAGTTTTGGCAAGCCGGCCACGAAGATCTTCTACTACAGATGTGTTGTCGTTTTCGGATAAGCCATTTCGTGAAGGGATTAGGCCGTCTGGTGATAAGGGAACATCAGTAACCGTAACACAAGCTCCTTGTGTCGCACATGCAGAGAGGCTCAGATTCAATTGGAGCCATTGATTTCTTTGATTAAAGGCGTGATATTTGAAAGTAGTAGAACAAGTGTGCTTTCTATATGGATTTTCTGTTCATTTTGTTGTTCAATTTTCTGGAATTGTTTAGTTTTATCGTTTGGTGAATTCTGTTCAATTAGTGATGCAACAACATAGTATAGATAGAAAGAGAAGAAGACAAGGAAGAGAAACGGGCACCAGTATTCAATGGGCAGGAGAGAGAAAATTTTGTGACAAAGCTGATGTGGCAAGATTATGTGGCATTTTCAGCTAATTTAGATGCCTTGACAGTCCACATCAGAATTCCGGCTTAAAATCACCGGTAAATTGGCCTGATGCCTTTTTTTTGTAACACTAATTAAAGTTGATATATTTTTGTGTAACAAATTGAATTCTAGGTATGCCACTGAAATAGGATCTACAGTTTAGGTATGCCGGGTGAAATTTATCCGACCATATGAGGGTCTACATAACATGACCACATTTGCATCAATAGTTGAAAAATTAGGATTAAATCACAATTTTTGAACAAATCTTGAAAAGTTCATTAGAGCCTGTATATAACAGACTTTATAACACTCAATTGAACTAAACAATACATAAAAGCTCCTAAGACCAGCATCCATTCAAATAAAAAATCTCTGAATGTGCAATTGAGGATGATGTCTAAACAATCAGAGATAAAAAAAAAATAATGACAGTATGCAAAAACCATGATCATGTTTCAGATAACACTATATAATAATAATTTAATAAATATAGATCATTGCATGGAAAAGTATGCTTAGATACCTTTGCGTTTCCAGATTAAATATATAGAGATCTCCAAAGCAATTGATGGCAGCTAACCACTGCCCATCACCACTGGTAAACATTTTAGTTATAGGAGGTTCAGTTGGAGGTAATTCCTCATCATAGTCCTCACGCCGAGGCGTGAAAGAATGCACTAGTTGTAAGCTGCTCACATCCACAACCTGCAGCAATTTATGTAAATGAGAAAGATGGTATCTAAAACCAAGCCTCTAGAAATTGAGAATATCTAGACTGTCTGAAAACAATAAAAATCAACATGATAGTTCATAAAAAATGGTAAAAAAACTATTATATTTTAAGCTATGGGAAGGAAAAATACAGAAAAAGGAGATTTGGGTTATAGCAGCATGCAATCAGTATCATAGATTTCAAATCTTACAATTTACAACAAAATCCTGGAAAAATAGTAGTCACAACACTGTACCAGGAAAAGGGTTAGAAAAACAAACTCAAGCAAACTTCATGCGCCCTGAAACTTTTAACTAGGGAAAAAGACAGAAAGGAAATAGCAATACTAAAATAATGCATCATGATTTACATTAATAACAGGATCACTTATGCACCAGAGTAGAGAGTACCCTATTAAAAATTATATATATATATATATATATATATATATATATACAGTTTCCATAATAGCAAAATGGGAGTACTTAATGCTCATGCACTTCTTCAAATTCTGTTCAAATTCTGTTCTTATGTTCATATTCATGTCTACGCTATAACAAGTTGGTACTTGGTAGAACTCCTATAATGAACAATTGCACAATTTTTTACTCCAAATTAAAGAAAGGGTAGCATCATATTGCCAATTAAGATCCATGTCCCACAATAAGATGGGAACATTTTCATTATAAAAACAGCTACTTAGAATTTCAAGTTTTCTTTATCCATGTCACAACATATAACAGTAGTGAAAATTATGAAATTAATCACACAAAAAAGAACAGACAATGAAACAAAAATTAAATATCAGAGCTTACATAGATTCTTCTATCGTGCCCTGCAATCATCAACCGTGAAGAATCAGAACTAAAAACCATGGAATGTGCATATGGTAAGTTCTGTGGGAGTTGCTTTTTATTAACAGTCCATGTAGTTTTGCCACCGTGTTTCTTCAACTCAAATAGATTGGGTTTAACATGATCTGAATAAGCAAATAGCTTCCCTGAATTAGAAATGGCACTGCATATGATCTTCCGAGATGCTTTGGTTTTAATTCGAGCTAGTAAATCTGTATTTGCCTGGCCTCTCGAAGGACCAGGACAAGTATCTGGCATGGCTCCACCTTTCATGCGAACACAGAGAATATCTAACCAATAAGAACCCTGAATTAGAAGCAAAGAATTCTGGTTGAATACAGTATTAAGAACCAACTGAATTGGTACTCTCTGTGGTGCAGGACAGATATCATGAGGAGAGAACTTGGTGAATTCCTTGGCAGAATAGGCAAAGAGCTTTGTGTCATCACCAGCAGAGATAAGCATGGGAACACCCAGATGAGCCCACTTACGGTAACTAAATTCAATTGGCCTCTTCCTACTGCGAATTCTTTTCACCCCTTCATCAGGCAATGCATCTGCCATTTATACACAGTTTAAATGACCGAGAAAGATCTAGATCAATAACAAAAAAGGGCAAGTAACTATGCACGAGTCAAGGATGCAGATTCTAGAATGCATTTGCACCAAGAGAAGTACTATAAGTATTAAAACACATAAATTAACATCTGTTACAGACCTTCCCGACTGATTGGTACTGCCACTGTCAACGCCCTAACATCATGTGTATGAGCTCTTACATAACCAACATAAACCCATTTCTTCATCATTTTAGCAGACACATCATCACTAGATCCAACTGTCTCACTAGAAAGCTTATAAAGAATGACCTACAAATAGAAGCAATGTAAATTTTAGCAGGATAGTTAACTCCATTCCCAACTAACATGAAAATGTGAAGCATATAATGCTAGAATACAGTTTTTCTAGCACATCTACTAAACTTAAAGAATGTTCTGTGATAATACAAGGGTAGAAGTTATAAGCTAGATAACCAATGTTGGTAGCATTTCTTAAAACAACAGTTCTACAAGAAGAAACCTGTAAAACAAAACCTGTACCTGGCCATCAGATCCAGCGGAGAACACCCTGTTATGACTAGGTGCAGCTGCCAGCGCATTCACATCACCCTTATGAGAAGAATGCACCTGTAATAGAGTCCCATGCAGAGAGTCCCAAAACTGAACACTACCAGTACTGTCTGCACTAACAAGGGTCCCACATCTGAAATTGACAATCATTGATCATCAGCAGTGCAGAAAAATATATATTGACCTGGATATCAACATACAAAGTCAAATGGTACATATACAAATGCTTCCATTTCTACCTGAGAGCAAGTAAAGACCACACACAAAGTTCAGGTCCACTACCCAAGCCACCAAGCCCAACTGTAATCCTGTATATCTCATGACCCATTTTAGCATCCCAACACCTAACAAATCTGCAAGAAGCCTAACACCATAAGATAACATACATTTAAAATAAAAGGAAGAAGTTGCTCTACTGCAAGAGTTACAAATTTTTGCAACTCTGCCGAAACTAATAGCTAAGTGAATGCATCTGAATACCGAGAGCTTTGCAGCACATAATTACTCTTATGTAAAACTCACCCATCACTACTCCCTGAATATATCTTACTTGCATCAGAACTCCATGTCACACTTAAAACACGTCCTGCAAATAATTATAAAAGCAAAAAGGCTCTTCATCTAAAAGGAAAAATCAATGACACAAAAGAGAAGCCAGATTGGTGAAGATATCTCACCGCTGACCCTAGGCAACGTCTTATTGTATATTAACTCATCTGAGTCAGGAATAGTGTATATCCGCACACAGCCATCATCACAAGCAATCGCTACACGTGGATCCTCAATAGCAAATTGCTCATGAAGTTCATCCGAGTCAGAATCATCACCACTCTCACTGGATTGCTGATCATCAGTATCATTCTTCTTATCACTAAATCCATTTCCAAGATGCTTGGCCTCAATATCCTTTTCACAAGGTGTATTGCTAGAGGGTGCCACAGCCATCTGCCAAATTGAGACTCCAATGGACTCTAGGACAGTCTGCAGGTGTATGCGCATAAAGAATACAGCTTATTCAATGAGTAATCAAGATTATAGAAACATCTGTCGCATTACATGGGGACTTAAATATAGCATAACAATTGCTCTTCCAATACTTTTTTTGAACTTGGACATCATAAACCAAATAGCTTAAAACAAAATCAGCTACTGTCTACTAAGAAATACCAGATGTTTGGAATAGCAAACATAATACTGCTAATGCAAAAGATTGGGTGTTACTAAATACAATAAGTAAAATATTTAAAAAAAGAAAATTTTTTTCACCTTCTGCTTCAAGTGAAAGAGATCCCACTCTGAAACTGAACCATCAATACTAGATGAGAACAATCTGCCACAAGGCAATTCTTCCGTGCCTACTCGACACCACACAAGCGAGGAAACTCTTGAATCAGGCTTTCCATGAATACTCTATATACAAAATCAATCAGAAAAATCAACTAATTAACAAAAATGAACTAGACAAACACTTCATATAAGATATAGTTACAGTGAAAAGTACCAGTTGGCAGTGCCAACCAACGGAGCCAGGAGAGACCAGCCAAATCTCAAGTGAACCATCCTCACGAGCGGCAGCGACCTGTGAGTCGTCTGCACTGGTGGCTAAGGCTACAACTGGAGATGGTTTCCACTCGATTGAGCTGTTCCTGTAAACAGCTTCAAGCATTTCGGTGTTTCAACTGCAGGAGATATCGAAAATCCTCGTCCAATTCCCCTATAAGTAATTAATGTTCCAAACTAAGTATTATGAATTCCTTTGATCGGTGAGGCGGCGAAGAGAGATCAGCTTTGAAACGCGGCGGAGAGAAGAGAGGCACAAAGTTTCAGGGTTTTAGGTGAGACCCGTTTTCTAAGATTGGTCATTGGTCAAGGGAACGAGACGGTGCAACTGCTTTGGTTAAGGGTGGGTTGAGTAAAGCGGCAATATTACCTGTCGTTTTGAAGCAACCCGGAATCCCTTATCAATGTACTTTTCTTTTTGTTTGTTTTTTGTTTTTGGGATATTATAAATTTGGTGTCGAACTTCCTAAAAAATTCTATTTCGGTGTTTTAACGAAAAATTTTTGTAATTAAGTATTTGTATCCATTAATTTTTTTCAATTTAGTGTCGTCCGATTACGTGATATGTCGGAATTATAATTAAGAGGTCCGATTACGTGATATGTCGGAATTATAACTAAGAGATGCAGACTCATTTGACATTTTAAAATTTGTTAATTAAGCTCTGAATTGGCAGGCCACGTCGGATTATGCAGTTAATAAAGTGGATAGATAAAGATTGAAATAACTTAATTGCCCCTAATATATATTGTTGAGGAAAGTGAACCGATCAACAACAGTTTTCATCGTTTTGTTTTAGGGATTTAAGGATTGAAAGCTATATATTGAAAAAACAGAGAAATATCTCAATCAAAACTCATTCATTTATAATCTGCTGAGAAAGGACGGAGATGGTTGTGTTGTGTTGGTGCTAGTTCTTCCTATTCCAATAGGCGAAGGTGGTAAAACTCTAGTTCTTGTTTTTCTGTTATGACCTATTTTCTAGTTTGATTAGCAGGATGCAGAAGTTCTCTGGCATCTGATTGTCATTGCGATATGTTTTACCTTGATCAAATTGTCATTAAGATGAATTTTGACATTAGGATATCTTTGTTAACAATAAAAAAAAGGATAATGTTATTTTTGGTGCCTGAATTTATCCCTTTTTTATTTTGGTGTCTAAATGGAAAATAGTGACAATTGAGTGTCCAGACTTGTATTTTTTTTTTTTAATTTAGTGTCTCCTAATGAAAAGAACAGCCGGATTGTCTAATGTGATGAAGCGGAGCTCACTTATGCCTACGTGTCTGTTTATATGGCTGACTTGTAATCCATGCCAAATGTCCAACATGGCAAATATGATTAAATTACCTATTTATCCCTTAATTGTCACTATTTTGTTTACTTATGTAATAATTTATAAAAGAAAAATTCACTATTGTTGCATAAATAAACAAAAATAAAATAAAATCCATTGTCATCTCCCACTTCGTCTCTTATTCCGCTCTTTCTCTGCCTCTAAAACCCCATTGCATCTCCTCCTTTTTTATTGGGGTTTATCAATTCTCTGCCATTGACGATAATAGTATCAAGAATAGGGCTCTCTCCAGCCCATTTCTTTTATCTTCTTGCTCTGCTTACAGACTCAATCCTCTTCTCTTCTCTTCTCCCAACGACATCATTGCAGTGCTTTGTCCCACTTTCTTTTCCCTCTTCCTAAGCTTAGATTCTTCGCAGGTAAAGTTTCTACAACTCCACTGACTACCATATTGGTTTCCTTAAAAAACAAAAAGAAAATATAAATTTGCCTTTTTTAAGTACTTTAGAATCTAAAACACCAAATTCTCAGCAGCTAAACAGATTATTAAACGTAATGCCACATACTTTTACTAATGTAACTTAATATTTTCTTTTAGCTGTTTCCTTTTTTTTCTTTTTTTCCTTTTTGGATCATTAATTGCTAAGAAAAGAGAATCTTGTTCTTTTTTCTACTAAACTATTTTAAGTGCATTTTTAAGAATGCATTTCGTTAAATTCCAATTTAATTTCTTAATGTTGTTTCTCATTTTTAGATCTCGAATTAGTTAGGGATTTAGATTGTGAATTAGTTAGGGATTGCATAAAGTAAGTGTTTGACCTGAGGTTAATGAGGTTAAATCGGTAATTTAACCATATTTTCCATGTTGGACAACTCACATGGATTAAAAGTCAGCCATATAAGCAGACATGTAGGTATATATGGATCCACTTCGTCCTATCAGACAATCTGGCTGTTCACTTCATCAGGAGACACCAAATTGAAAAAAATGTAAGTTTAGGCACACAATTCTCACTATTTTTTTTCAAACATCAAAATAGAAAAAAAAAAAAAAGACAAATTCAGGCACCAATAATAACATTATCCCTAAAAAAAAAAAAGAAAAATAGAATCCGATAGTTTGGTGTGGTTGGGTGGGCAGAAGCTACAGCGCCGCACCACCACACACCGATCCCATAACCATTAACCAACCCTTTCCTTTTAAGTTTACTAAATATTCATCATAATTATCATGCTAAACAATTGCTTTTACTATTAATTATAAAATCACACACTTTGTTAATGGGGTGCTTTTTACTATTAATTATAAAATCACACTCTTTGCTAATGGGGTGCTATGGAGAACTCTATGGTCTACATTTCTGGTCCTCTTTTGAAACTTAACGGTGATTGTATTTCTTAGTTTAGTTCACCTCGAATTCATTTCAATCTGAACCACACAATTCTTGATTTGCTTTTGGTTTTAATGGGTTTGAGTTTGAAAATCCAACCCAGCTACCTATCATCCTAATTGTATTTCCGGCTTGCCACATAGGTAAAAAACACTAGATTGAAAATGTTTTCCATCAAGACACTAAAATAATTTTTTTGAGGGAAGTTCAGACACTAAATTTATAATTAACCATTTTTTTTGACACAACACAATGATCATTCATTATTTATTTTATTGAAAACTTATTTGATCTAAGCTTTTTCATTGAGATAAATGAAATAAATTTGTTTATTTAAGCTGAAGCAATAAGTTATTTAAAATTTTGTTAAATTTTATCTAAATGAAGAAGTTTATTTTTAAAATTGATTCAATACTTTATTTAACTTATTGGATAAAAATACAAAATTGCAATTGTATTGTAATAATTAAATAATATCATATACCACTTCTTAATCATTGAATGATTAATTTTTCATACCACTTATTAATTATTCAGCTCAATAAATTATTGATTCAAAATTTAATATTTAGAATTCAACCCAAATATAAATTTAGATTTTAGGAGTTATTGAAGTTAACTAGTCGCGCTTTTATTGATTTGAACATAATATGAAGGAAAATTACTATTATGTCCCACTATGTATTGAAATAAAGCGACTCCATCCCTCCTTTTATAAAATGCTTTTTGAAGTCCATACCTTTTCAATAGTTAAACTAATAGGTACTTCCGTCCAAAAAACTCATTTTTTGCCGGTAATGTCTAGTCAAAAGTTATAATTTCTTTATATTTCTTTCACATTTTCATTTTATATCAAATCATCCAAACCTCTCTCCCTTGAAAATTTGCAAAAATAGAGGAAAACAAAATTCCACCATTTTGACTCTAGATTCATCCAATCAAGCCAAAAAAAAAAAAAAAATTATTCACATCTTAACGAATGGTAAGCAATAAAGGAAATTAAAAATGCAATTTTCCCGTCTCTTAATTTTTTTTCTTTTGTTTTCTCATAAACCAACCAAATAGACCAAAAACAAAACCTTCAACTTCAACCCAAAAAACAAAATTTTTAAAGAATTTATAAATTCAACCATATTTTTTAGGTCATCAATTCTATTATTCTCAAAATAAGAATCTATTATCTCCATTCCATAATACTTATCATATTTAAGAAAATAGTTTGTTGCAAAATACTTGTCACATTTGTAGTTTCAAAGAGTAATAAATATTTTTTTTCCATGTTTATCCTTTATATGTGACCAATAATTATTACTTCAATTTAATGATTTTCTTATAGAATTAGTATTAAATTAAGAATAATATAGTCAATTTACTCAATAATTTATTATAATTTAGACAAATTTAATGGTTTTTTTAAGAGACGTGAAATTCCAAATGTGACAAGTATTATAAAATGAAGATAGTATTTACAAACTATAAGTATATTCTCCCACTTAGATCGCAACAAAAAATAAACATATACAATCATATTTTAAATAATTTTAATTTTTTGGATCCAAAGTCAGATTTCATTACCATAAAGCTTTGAAATCTGGAAAAATTTATCATCATTGTGGCTTATTAAATGGTCTGCAATATATTGTTTTGTATATATTTACTTCTATTTTTATTTTTTTTATGCTTAAGCTTCTAGAAAATATAAAATAGCACTCACATATCTGATTATTATTATTTTTGTGTTTGACTTGTCAGTTTTCAGGGAAACAAAAGGAAAAAGGGGAAGTAATGAGACAAGGAGTGAGATTGCCAAGCATTGATAAAGAGTTGCAATCTAACCTAGACCATGACCCACTATCTCAGTTGCTTTAATGGAGACACTTAAGCAAGCAAAGACTCATCAACGCCGTGGCTGGAAAAAGAAATAAGCATTAAAAATAGAAAACCATAATCGATAGAGTTTGTGTACAAATTTGCTTGAGAGATGATAGCTAAGGTTTTAAGTGAGGGCGAGAGATTAGGAAGAGAGGAGAGATTGGGATGAAAATGGAATAATTTTTAAGGGTGTATTAGGTATAAAAGTTTTAGTCTCTCTCCTTTAACCATCGTTACAAAAGATATGGACTTCAAAACGCATTTCTAGAAAAGTAGAGATAAATTAGATGTATTTTAATATGTATAGGGATATAATAATAATTTATCCTAATATTAAACATTATATATTTACATACTTCTTTATATTATAATATTAATTAATAATAGTTTAATGTTAAATTTCTGTTTTTTTGGAATTTTAAAAGGTTTTAGACCGATGCTAAATTGATAAGTTTTATTTGAATAAAAAGGGAACAAAATTGGAAAGCTAAAATTCGACTTTAATTACTAATTTGTTTAACATTTATTTGCTATTGATATTAATCAATACCATTTTTTTTTTTTATAAAAATAAATAAAATGTAAAGAACCCGCCAATTCTAAGCAAGAAGTTATTTTATTGTTTCGACCGCCATAATTGATTTTATACAACTCATTAAAAATGTAGGTAGAGGTTTCTGCATAATACATTTGATAGTAGTGATGATGAAATTGGTTTGAATGTTGAATTTGTTTTAAATGTTGAACATGAAGAAATTGAAGCAAACTGTGAATTTAAAGTCAATTTTAAAAATAGCCATGAAGCTGGATATAATAATGTATGTGAAGAAGATGAGGTTGATGCGCAAGTGGTAATAATTTTTTTTATCAGCAAATAAATTTATTTCATTAACTTATAATGTCTAAAAGAAATTTATTTTATCTAAGTACTAAACCGAGCCAATAGGCCCCCCACATACACCCAACCTAACTTGAATAACTTTAAGTAAAAAAACTTGGTCAAAACGTCAATGCTCACCAATAATGGTACAACAAAAAATCAAAAATGCTAACCAACATCCCATACTAACATAAAAGCAAAGCAACAAAAGAAAGAGCCAATAAAACGAAGCCGGCCTATTGAATGCCATTTCTTGAGATGAGAAAAAGCAGAAAAAAGACTGGTAATAAAGGTAGTTTGCAGCCAACCTGAAAAAAGAAAGCATTAATGTATCCAAGCAACAAAGGGAGAAGTAGTATCAATACCTCTCTTCAAAAAAAAAGTAGTATCAATACCCTTTTTTGACAGTACATCTGCAAAATGATTACACGATCGACTTACATACTTGAACTCTACTGAATTTAGTTATGCTATTATACTAACAAAATTATTAAAATTCTCCCAAAACCTCAAAGGATGATTACTTTTTTGAATAATCCACCCAATTGCATTCCTAGAATCCGACTCAATAATTAATGGTGTGTTCTTAAATTCTGATGCAAAGAACAAATTCACAACATTAAAAGTAGCAAAAAAATTCAGCTTCATTGAAGTCTAAAATGCCAATAGACTGATAAAAAACACAGACAATCCAACCCAAAGAATTTCTTAGAACACCTCCAATGCCAGCGGGGCCGGGTTTCCCTTTTGCAACACCATCAATATTAAATTTCAATTTTTCTTCACAATAATTCTCCCAATTAGAGTGTACAACATAATTCACATCTTCGTTAATATTCTTTAATCCATTACTACACACAAGTAAAGGAAACATGCTCCAATCACTCAAACAAAATGGTAGGAAAGGATACCTTGCTTTTATAATTTCAAAACTTTTGAATTTAATGTTATCAACTACTATATCTACTTCCTCCCTAACATTGGAAAAAATCAACTTATTCTGTGTTAACCATATGCTATAAACAACAAGCTCCAAATGTCGTAGGTTCTCTTTTGACGAAGAAAGCTCTCCCATTTCCAACTTAACTCAACTAAATTTTTAGGAAGTACTCCCATCACATTCCACCATTTAAAAATAGACATACAGACTTTTCGAACAACCTCGCACATCAATAAAGAGTGATCTACAGTTTCATGTTCCAAATTACAAAGAAAGCATACACATGCATCAACATTTTGAAAGTCATTTCTTCTAAATAAATTTACTTTACAAGGTATTTTATTTAGAAAACTTTTCTAAGCAAAAATTGCGATTTTGGCTGGAATAAGAGAAGATCATAGTCCATTCAGATTAAATCTCACATTACCCACATCTATCTCTTTATTCTCTGTTGAAGAATTCAAAGATTTAACTGAAAACGTACCTTTTTTATCGAAGGACCAGATTACTCTATCCTCCATGCGAATTAGAACCGAGACTCCATTTAGATTTGCTTTTAGTTGCTGCCAATACACTTCTTCAAAGCTCCTAAGATCACGAATCCAAGATATTTCCGAACTCCATCTTCCGTTAGTGAAATATCCACAATTGCAAATCTTTTCCCTTTTATTAGAGGCTAATCTAAAAAACCTAGGATAAACTGCACATATAGGAATGTCAAACAGCCAAGGATCACTCCAAAAAGAAATTTGTTTTCCATTGTCAATAATTCCGCATTTTTTCACACAGATTAAAAAATGAGTAATTAAATTAGTTCAATCATAAAATTTATCCTTCATTTTCCATATATACCCCTATATTATTAATTTTTGATAATTTAAATTTCAGAATTGTTTATGGAGTTTTTCAATAGAAAATTAATATCCTGCACATGTTTTAATTACTTATATTTATATCCATTATATTGTGAGAGAAAATAGGAAGAATATGATATGATATGAAATGTTTCTTTTCATTTTTAAAACATAAATAAAGAATTGGAGCATTAAATAGGATGATGGTTGAGGTATCAAAGTTTAGTATGATTACTTAAATTAGACTATTTGGCTAAACATTTAGTAATTCCATGTATGTTAATTATTGGCACAAATTATATTATAAGAGTATTATAGGAAAATTAACCAAAAAAAAAAAAAAAAAAACATTCCAAAAATGAAAATGAGACTATTATTTTGGGACACCTGTTATGGAAGTGGGATTATTTTTTTTGGATGAAGGGAGAATATATTTTCTTATCTTAAGCACGAAAAGATAATGAGGTTTGAAATTGCAAGGACATATGGCTCTTAAGCTAGAATAGGAAAAAAGAAAAATAACTATCAATTATGACAAAGGTAAAAAACTAAATCATGAAAAATTTGTCAAAACTACAAATTATATTTCAAAATTGGAGTTTGAAGGTCTTTATATTAGTAACAAATGTTGCACTAATTATGTAACAGGTGCATCAAGTTCTATCTTTCCACTGCTTGTCAATCAAAATTCATTATGCCTAATCATATTGGTAATAAAAAAAAAATTCTATTATACAATTTATATAAATAGTTTTCTAAAACTGGTAGTGGTAAAATTTTTGTTGGACAAACTTGAAATCTGGGATACTTCTTGAGTGGAATACGTAGTTTTCAACTGTTTAATTGAGAGCAGTGGAGTAATAAAAAAATAATAGAAAATATAAACCTTTGAATTTAAAAGACTAAAAAATAGTTCCAAAATACACTGAATTTCTATATCGTTGGAATTTTAGCCACTCCTCAAGACATAAGTGATCCTTCTTGATGGTTCAAAAAGTAAATTGGACATGTTTAAAGGCTGAAATTTATCCAATAATAGAGTTATAATAGCGCTTCATTACATACAAACAAACACTCTCAACTCCTAAATGCATTAAACCAAGGCGCTTGCCTTCAAAAATAATTTACACTGCTAGATTGTACAGAAGTACATTACCTATAATTTGCTTTCACACAAAGTATTTGACTTACAACTAGCAGCTCAATGGGGGCATTGTATTGATCCTATGAACTATTATCGATTTATTCTAAAATTAGAAAAAAAAACTTCTACTTAATTTTTACCGAGCCAATAATTTGTACTATAACATTCAATCATAACCTTAAATATTAATTACTTTAGGAAATTCTATTCATATAATGCTTTTCTTATGATGCCTCTAAAGAGAATTTGACGAGCTCCATTATAGTTTCTTTGATTATTGAAAGAACTAATAATATGAAATTAAAATCAAATAAGGTATACTTTAACTTTTCCAGCTAAAAACTAACTTTCCTAACCATTAGAGAATTAAAAATTTAACACCCCGCCCCCCAAAAAAAAATAGGTGAATAAAAGCAAAAATTATCTACAGTACTTTGATGAATATTAAAAACAATAACGGTAACGGTAGGTGCACACGGGGGCGCCGATCTCCCATTTACCCGGCTAACAGAAACAGAATCAGGATCCATATAATAGAATCAGGATATAACAGAATCAGAATCAGGATCCGTATAACAGAAACAGTCTCACAAACCCATGGTGACCCACTTCATCCCAATTCCACACAAACAAAGCAAGGCATTGTCACATCACAACTAATCAAGCATTGCAATTAATTGCAGAAATATTGCAAAGTTAAACATCGGAATGCAATACACAATTAGACATTCATACTCAAATGCAAATAAATAAATAGTATTAACAATAAACAACAATGATAGAATAAATAATAATAATGAAAATAAACAATAACAATGAAAATAAATAAGTAATTGAATAATTAAGTAAATAGTGATGATACACTACAAAAAAAACACTCAATTGCGACCGACCTAAATCGGTAGCAGTTTTGCGACTGATTTGCGACTTATAAGCCATCGGTCGCAAATTTTGGCGCTGAAAATTCCCGCGAGAATGGTTAATGATTTGCGACCTGTGTACTACGGATGTGCGACCGATTTTGCGACCGATATGCGACTAAGAGGTTTTCTGTCGCAAAATTTCGCGCGTAAAAAATGGGGCAAAGTTCTGAGACCGATTGGAGACTAAATTGCGACTGATTTTTTGCGACCGATTTATTTAGTCGCAAATCGGTCGCAAATATCGTCCTTAGTCTAACGACGTCGGCTCATTAAAAATTGCGACCGATAGTTATAAAATTTGCGACCGATGTTTCGGTCGCAAAAGTTAGGGCTTTAAACGCCGCACCCTCTCTTTTTTCTTTCTTCTTCTTTCTCTCTTCTCCTTCTCCTCTCCTCTCCTCCGTCCGCAGCGCCGCTCCGGCCCTTCCTGACACCGTTCCAGCCTGCCTGACGCCGCCAGCCTCGCTCCCTTTGCACTCCGGTCACTCTGTTTCGAAACAATCTGAGGTTAGTTTTATTTTGCGATTAATTTTTTGAATTTTTTTTTTCGAATTTATTTGTTTTTTATTATATTAATTTATAGTTGATTTTGTATATTGTTGTTAGAATTTTGTATATGGTTGCGATTAATTTATTTTGTATATGGTTGAGTTGCGATTAGAATTTTTTTAGGGGAGTCAAAATTATTATTATTTTTATTATCACTACAAAAAAAACGGCATTTTGCGACCGACCAATCGGTCGCAAAATGCCAAAAAATCGGTCGCTAAATTCAATTAGCGACCGATTTGCGACCGATATTTGTTGGTCGCAAATATGCTCGTCGCAAAATATTTTGCGACCGATTTTTTCGTCAGTCGCAAATTAGCGACCGATAAATCGGTCACAAAATGGTCGCAGAAAATTCTGTCGCAAGTCGTTCGCAAATCGGTCGCAAATTGTAAATTTAAAATTTTTATTTGTGGTCGCTAATCGGTCGCAAATCGGTCGCAAAATTGAAAAAAAATTAAAAAAAATAAATATTATTATAAAACCATAATTTTTTCGCAACTGTGAAAATTGACATATATATATATATATATATATATATATATATATCACAAACGCAATTCAAAAACAATATAAAAATGTAACAAAATGTCACAAAACAAAATGACAAACTAAAAAGAACACCACTATCAAAACCAACTCAACTCCATAAAAAAAAAAAAAAAAAAAAAAAAAAACTAAAATCAGTGAACTTATTCAACATATATTATAGCCACCCAGAAAAATATGTTCCACTTCTACATTAATAACAGTTGCAAATACAGTGCTTTGCAGCACCATATTCCAACTCCTTATGTTGTAGCCTATAAATTAGGGTGACATGGCCCCTCTTTTAAAAAAATTGTCACCCGATGTTACTTTCATCTTCTCTTTCAATTTGCTTTTTTTTTTTTTTTGGGACAACATCCTTTACCTGGCTCTTCAACATGTCAATCATCTATGGCTCACTGCACCGCTCATTATTGCTGGGTACTGCAGAACTTGGTACCTGAAGGGATTCACTAGTTCCGCAACGTTCCCAATTGCAATATCATTTTTTCTCGAAAATAATTTCCACAACTGCTCCACATACTGTCAAACAACAATTATATTGCGACATTAAACGGTCATAATTTTGGGTAACAGAAATTTATCATTAACATATGATAAATATACTACTGTGATTCATCCCTTCGTTATAATGAGTTTAGGTTGCATTACCTTATTCATGACTCTGACAAATACTCGGATGATAGCACGGTACACATTACCTTTGCCAACATATAATTAGCAAGAGAGACAACCCAATATATACAAAATGTAACAAGTGTAAAAGGTATGATTTATTATTAGCTCTTGTAACAAGTGTAAAATATCAAATGCTTGAAACTAAAAAGCAATAAGTAGACCTCATATTGGGAAGATAACAATAAAATGAAAAGTACTTCAACCTTGGAGCTACATATTTAATGGTAAACATAATTTTAATCTTTGTATCCTAAAATAGTAACTACAAACTTGAATAAATGGTCCATTGATTAGGAAATAGTTCAACTTTAATTGGAAAGAGTTACAACTTTAACTTCAAAGTATAAGCAAATTGACACATTATTCAAACTGACTTTAAATTTGTCCATCAACTCTTTTTCTATTTTGTAACTCCTTATCTGCTGCCATTGGTAAATTACAAATAATTTTAATTTGAATATAACATATTTTCCTATTCTAAACTGCATGTTGATTATATCATGTCATTACCATGCAATGTTAGTCTTATTATTTAACGTTTTATTTTTCTCACTTGATTTATTTGTGATCCAATATCTGCATATAAAAATTAATCCTTTTGTTTGTATTTATCAAAGGGTAGAAATAGGGGATAGAAGAATTCTTCAGTACTGAGTATAATTAGCCCCTAATTAGACCCTAATAATTATTTAGTTTATTCATATTTCTTGTGCTAATTGCATGCAATTTCACTTGTAGCTAAATCTTTCAAGTCCTAAACTATTACTTCAAACATGTATCATACATAATAAGCTTTTTGAATCATCTAATATAATTGATATGGTCTTTGAATGTATGACCAGAATATAGCACTTAGCCTAAAAAAACTACTTTAATATTCACTTATATCCACTCTTATTGGTCAATATATGATACTACAAAATTTGCAAAACAATATTCACAAATAATAGGACATGGAGATCGCACTAGGATGCACAACAGGTGGTTGCTCCATTCCAATTGTCCTGTTCTATATTAGTGAATTTAAAAACATTAAAACACACTTTGATTTAACGAAAACAGACTACTATTTGGTTAAAACTTCATAATCATTTAGCGAAAATAAGTTACTATTTTCCAAACCAGATTTTCCAAATAAAAAAAATCACAACAAACAGTTTGCTACCATTTATGGTCTCCTTAACGTGTAAAGAGAAAGATGAATAAGAGTGTCTCGATCAAATAAGGCATGATAATTAAAAATAAAAAAAAACAAAGATAAAAAATAACAATTACAGAATGATTAACAAGGAGATGTCAATCAACTTTTAATAATGAAAAAATTAAATCAAATTGTAATTACTTGTGAATCTTCACCCGATGAATGCAGCTGAATCTGAGAAGAGGATAGGATAATACAACGAAGAGAAGAGATGAAAGGGTTTTGTTGAGGTATTTTTGTTCAATTCAGCTGGGCATCTCTAAAACATGGTGTGCGTTTGGGCGCTCTAATATTTTGCCCTAAAAAATTATATGGGTAGTGGTAGATATTTAACAATTCGCCCCTAATTTAGTGCCCTAAAAAAAATCAAAAAAAAAAAAAAAAAATCGCAAGACTTACCTCAACTTGTGTCCAAATAGCAATGGAGTGACCGGAGTTGCAATGGAGCAGAGATGGCGACGACAGGCGGGCTGGAGCGGCGTCAGGATGGACTGGAGTGGCGCTGCGAAAGGAGGAGAGGAGAGGAGGAGTAGAAGAAAGAAAGAAGAAGAAAGAAAGAAGAAGAAAGAAGAAGGAGGGCGTCTGGCATTTAAAGCCCTAAAATTTGCGACCGACTGGTCGGTCGCAAATGTCCTTAATATCGGTCGCAATTTTTTAACTCGGCAACGTCGTTTTACTTCGCAATAAAATTGCGACCGATTTGCGACTAAACCTGTCGGTCGCAAAAAATCGGTTGCAAATCAGTCGCAAATCGATCTCAGAACTTATTCCTAATTTTGAAGCGCGCAATTTTGCGACGGAAAAAACGTTGTCGCAAATCGGTCGCAAATCCGTAGTACACTAGTCGCAAACTGAAAAACAAACTCGCAGAAATTTTTAGCGCTATAATTAGCGATTGTTTGTCTATAGGTCGCAATTCGGTCGCAAAATTGCGACTGATTTTAGGCGGTCGCAAAAATCGGTCGCAAATCGGTGATTTTTTTGTAGTGTATTATTATTTTTTTAGGGGAGGCTAAAGATCTCTGCTTGCCCTTTCTCTAATTTTGGACGAGGTATAGTTTAGTTGATTTTTCATTTATTATTTGGGATCTTGCAAAAGCTGATACCAAGCTTTTCCATTTTTTTTTATACTGAAACTACTTCAAATGAACTCTACTTTTGGTTCTAGTGTCTATTGGTTTCATAATTTGGAGTAAAATTTTGTCATGAATGTATTTGCCAGTGATTTAATGTTGAGCCGTTTGACAGGTTGATGCAGCTCTTGATTTATGCCACACACAGAACATAGGGAGAATGATCAAAGCTCACTTTCCACATTCCCAGGTCAAATAATTTTCTTTTGATGCACTTAGTGGCAAAGGGAATAATTTAGCAGCAAATGTGGAGTTAAAGTGAATTTTGGTTATTGCTTGGGGTGGGATGGCACCCGATGTTTAATTTGCTTTCAAGCATAATATGCTAGGATATTTTGTCTTACACTTGTCTCTTTTGAATTATCTTGTAGTTTATTGTGGTTTCACTGAAAGAAGGCATGTTCAACAATGCCAATGTCCTCTTTCGGACGAAATTTGTAGATGGTGTTTCAACTGTCCAGAGGACTGTTGCTGCTAAGCAGAACAAGTGATTGCTGCCACATTATCACGTTTTATTACTGTGTTACTTTGATGGAATTTTATTATTTCGATTCACATGTTTTGAATTAATGTCCAGTAATGCCTGGTTAGTCCATCTGTTATTAATGTACCGTCACTAGTCGTAACACAGTTACTTAACCCAGTTCCAAATTTTTGTATTTTGTCTTTAATTTGACATCCCTCAGTTTACCATTCCTATCACTTTCCTGCTTTCTTTTTCCCTATTTTGTTTGTCATTTTAAAAGACTTATCTTCTTTTCCAACTTTATGCTTTTCACTATTATGAAAGCATTAATAATATATATTTACAGAACTGAGGATGGAGGAAATACTTGAATGGCTTTGCTATTTTTGAGACTTGTCAGATTATGTAGGAATAATTAATGAGGAATAGTTAGATGCAGATTATTGCTCTGTATAACAAATAATTTCCTCATTAATTATTCCTACATAATCTGACAAGTCTCAAAAATAGCAAAGCCATTCAAGTATTTCCTCCATCCTCAGTTCTGTAAATATATATTATTAATGCTTTCATAATAGTGAAAAGCATAAAGTTGGAAAAGAAGATAAGTCTTCTAAAATGACAAACAAAATAGGAAAAAAGAAAGCTAGGAATGGTAAACTGCGGAATGTCAAATTAAAGACAAAATACAACAATTTGCGACCGATTTGCGACAGACTTTTTCTGCAACTAATTTGCGACAGCATTTCCACATGAAAACACGACCAAATTTTGCGACCGATTTTTTAATTTTGCGATCGAAAAATCGGTCGCAAATTTGCGACCGACGGAAAAAATCGGTCGCACAATATTTTGCGACAAGAATATTTGTGACCGCAGTGTTTGGGTCGCAGATCGGTCGCTAATTGAATTTAGCGACCGATTTTTTGGCATTTTGCGACCGATTTGTCGGTCGCAAAATGCCGTTTTTTTTGTAGTGATAGTAAAATAATTAGAATACTTTATTTACTATGTATTAAGTTATAGAATTATTCTAAATAAACCTATTACTTTATATTATTAACTAAAACTAGTCTAAGTTCTATCGAAATTTCGGCAGCATCTCCCCTAAAAATTGAACTATCTACCTGCTCAAATATCACAATATTATCATATATATATATATCAATCAATGCACACAGCTCATCCGTCGGGCAATCAGTCAGCTATATTCCCATCCTCCTTTCAAAACAACCATATCAACATTCACCAGTTAATTTACAAAATTATAATAACCTCCAAGCATGTTCCAATGATATTATTAATTGTTCTTTAACTAATTACAAAATAAATAAATTATAGACAAACTTATATAGATAAGTTAAATTCAACTACTCTCATTTGATAGTTACTTAGGCTCTAATCATTATAAAACTCCTCATCATGCCTTTACTTCATCATCCTTGCTTCAGGAATAAACCACATTTATTTATGCATTTGTTTAAAATTCTATACTAGCCTTTAAGAACCAATGCTAATTTAAATTAAATTTTAATATATACACCTACTAAGTAACTCAACTCAACTTTAAACATATACCAACTAAAGCTTCATAATTTTTTTTTTCACCATGACATAAAGTTATAATTTCTAGTCTATGGCAAAGTCTAGAATCGAATCATTTATTTAGCAAGAATATAGCTATCAAGCAATAATCAATAATAACCAACATTAATATTTAAAATAGTTCGTATGTTAGTTTATCTAAAATGACATCAATTATTTAAAATAGTTGTTGCCCACCAAGGGAAATAGGTTGTTCTCGACCTAACTCATATATAAGGTACAAATTAACTCATTTCCCATCAAGGACTTGATTTATAAATCCTTTTGATTCATAATAAAGCAGTAATTCAATTGAATAGCTAAACTGGCTGCTGCTATTTCACACATTTCGTAATTCCTTCACTAAAATCTGCACTAAACTAATTAATTGATTCATTTGTACATGGAACTTTCAGTTTATAGCTCAGTTGAAAGGGCAAGATTCAAGGTTCCCTTTATAACATATTAAGAACTCAAACCAACGGCTAAAAATATACTGTCATACTAATGGATTATCATATCTTTACAAAGATATATAATAGACTTAATAATTTAGCTATTTCTATATAGGAATTCGATTTATAGCTTCCATATATAATTTTTTTATATAAAAAATCTCCAAGCTAATTCTCATGAACAGTAGTTAGGGATTCAATTCTCCATAAGAATTGGTTTATGAGCAAATCCTTTAATTTAAATTTGAAAGGGATCACATATCATCGAGAGGAAGGTTGAAAAATCCCTCACCTTGTCGCAAAAACATGCCAGAAATCATAGATTTCAAGGTAAGAGGATCGGCAGCATCATCCCTGTCCAAGTGCTGCTTCTTTCGACGCTAGCTTTGCTGAACCCGCCGAGAGAGAAGGAGAGAAAGAGACAAGAGCTTTGTCATCGGCGAGGCGAAGCTGGACTTGACTGAAGAAAGCTGCAGTCGCTGGAAGACCGGAGAAGTGAGTTGCGACGCTACTTCTTGATCGAGTCCCCTGTGACGACTGCGTTCGCCAGAAACGAAATGAGGGAGAGAAAGGAATGCCGGAGCTGCTGCGGCCAGGAGGCGACGACGAGGAGGCGCTGGTCTCAGGCGGTCGGAAAAACGAGAGGAGGAGAAGGGGAGGGTGGGTCGACGCTGCTGGAAGAAGAAGAAAAGAAAAAAGAAAAAAGAAAAAAAAAAGAAAAGAAGGAGAATTCTCAAGCTTCTAGACCATTCCGGTTCGATTCGAATCGATTTGGTCTAATTCTATGATTTGGCTCAATTTGCTTGGTTTTCGAGTTTTTCGCTTAGTTTTTTGAAAAATCAAATTGGTTTACGGGTCCAGTTTAGCAATAATAAAATACTAGCTGGTATGGTCTCATTGGTTGAAATAAAAAATTTAATTTTTAAATGAAAATTCTACGAAATTAAATTTTCGGGTCGTTTCAATAACATAGAAAGTGTAACAACATATTCGTGTAAGTGGGTCTTTGTCGATTCACAAAGTAGAAACAAAGTACTATTCATGGAACAGTTCTTTGAATATATACTTTTCGAGTTAGGGGCAGTGGCCACCCGCAGCCACCCATTTCCTCTGCCTCTGGCTGTAGAAACTAAAGTGAAAGATGATAATAAATTCTCTATCCTAAATGATATATTTGATTGAGCGGTGATAACTTTACCAATTACTTTCTCTTAACTTTGTGCATGCCTTCCATTGAGCCTATTTTATGAGTTTAGATTTAGGCTTTATATTTGAGCTTGATTTTAAATTATTTAATTGGGTCTTTAGTTAATTGTAGTTCAATTAATATTATTTATTTTATCTTTTTAATTAATTAAAAGAAAGAGATGAGGATGAAGTGGATTGTAGTTGAGTAAAATAAGAGAGCACGACTCAAGTAGTTATTTACGTACATAAAAGTTGGATATGAAAGGAGCCAGCGATGGGAAAGTGGTTCAATGGACTTATTGGTAATTGT
The DNA here is from genome assembly GCF_041381405.1 of Jatropha curcas. NCBI lineage: Eukaryota > Viridiplantae > Streptophyta > Magnoliopsida > Malpighiales > Euphorbiaceae > Jatropha > Jatropha curcas. The sequence goes on from NC_143159.1 coordinate 10,379,371, forward strand.
CTGTGAAATTTATGAAAGAAGGAAGGAAGCAACATAGAGGGGCAACCAAATTTTCTGAAGCAAAATCAACTTAATTAATCAAGTATTCAATTTAATTTTTCGAGCATTGTCTTTATTTTTCCAAAAGCATTGTCTATTACTTTTCCTATAATTACAAGCTATCTTAACATTGCAAGCAATCAAAACTCTCTTTTACATCTCCTTTACTTAATTGGCGAAGCATACAATTTAGAAGTCAGATACCACATTCATTTTTACAATTGGTGAACTACACAAGTTTGCTAGCTAGTCCGCCAATGTTGCTTGCCTGAGTCAATAATATTTTGTGGCACGCCTGGTGGAATGCTATTGTACATTCTAACAATCTTTCAATTGAGTTTTAAGAGTAATCCATCATGCCCTACAAAGTTAATTTTGTTATTAAAAAAAAAAAAAAAAACTGCTACCATATTTCTAGATTTAGAAGGAAGACTTATAAAAATAGGCCTTAAAAGTCCTAAATGATGATCCACTCCTTGTGAAGAAGGGAAACTCAACTCTCCTATAAAAAATCCCACAAAACCTATACATACATTTGCTGACGCCCTAACAAACAGCAATGGTTTTGCTTCTGATAATGTTGTTATAACTAAGCTCATTCCTCTAATATGAAGGCAATCCTAGAAGAACAAAGGAAGAATTGTCAGATGATGGCAAAATTGATACAAACCATGAATATCATCATAGAGAAGATCATTAGAAGGATGATTAGTGATACTATAGACTCAGATGTCATTCAATCACTTGCTAGCATGTCCCCCACTAAGAAAGAGATTGAATCTTTATCCAAGTGCATCAAGGAACTCCAAGGGCAATTATCTCAAAATCCCTTGGAGCATTGACAATGGCTATGCCCTTGTTGAAAAGAGGTACCAACCACCACATTAAACAGAGGATATGATGCACCATCCATCAAAAGCACCCCTTCAAACAAGCTACCCCACTGGCAGGCCTACTGTGACTCTTTAACTTTTTTTTTTTTTTTAGGTCCACTAGTCACATGACTCATCCAAGTGTCTATGGGGTTAAGGCTTCTCATGCTCTTCAGCTATGAACAAATGCAAGGGGAGTTAAGGGGCTAGAGGAGTTGGTTTTACCATAGTTTGTTGGATTTAATTTTCTATTGTGGGCTTAATATGTAAAATTAAATATGTACAGCAGTCCAATTGTAAAGTCAATTTCAAATGTGGTCTTGATTGTGAATAATTGACTATTGAGGTATCAACTAATTATAGATATTAAGTGTAGAGACCATTATATAATTCCTATTTCGTTAAAGGACCGAAATAGGAATTGTACTAACCCTACAGGTATATAAAGGTCGTGGTCCCCAGAGGAGTTGAATACGATTCAGTTTTACGTTCCTTTCGTACTGCTTCCGCAAAATCGATTCTTCAATTCTCTGGAAGGCTGCAAACCTAATTCTATACATCAAGATCGACGAACAACGATGTCAGGTACGCAACCTTTTCTTATTCAATCTATTTTGTTGAATCTAGTGGTTTGCACGATCTAGGTTATTATTGAATTATTTGAGATTAATTCTAACAAGTGGTATCAGAGCCTTGTGCATAATTGCTAGATTTTAGATTGATTTTCGTATGTTTTTATTTGTTTACCCTACTGTTTACGGATTGAGGGTTTTGTTTAATAAAAAAAAAAAAAATTTTTTTGTTCTCACTGTTCTTCGGATTCCCCAAGAACAGGTAAGAGGTTTTGAACTAACGCCATTGACGATTAATTGTTCGTTTGGTATTTTGTTGTTTTTTGGTGGCCGGATCTTGTTTAAAAAAAAAAAAAAAAAATAAATAAATAAAAAAAAAAAAAAAACAAAACAAAACAGTATAGGTTTCTTTAAAGAGAGTCGGCGGAAAGGAGTTTCCATCTCTTGTTGGTTTTAGGGTTAGGGATGAAAAATTACGGTTTGGTCCCTGGAAAATTTCGTATTAGGTCCCTAAATTTCTGTAACTTCAGATTAGGTCCATAATTTTCTGTAACTTCAGATTAGGCCCCCTAATTTTCTGTTTTTTAGTATTAGGCCCCTAATTTTCTGTTTTCTTTCGTTTAGAACCCGAACTTTGTTTATTCAAATTTATTTAGTCCAATTTTATAACTTAGTCTCTAATTTAGTGACTTAAAGACTAGATTATAATTTTTTTTTGGGCTAAATAATTTTAGATTATTAAATATTTAGACAATCAATTCATTTAATTGCAATTGTTTTGTTTTAATTACAATTAAATGAATTAATTTGTCGACTTGAGATTAAAATTTGGAGTGATTAAGTTCCTATTCTGTTTGATATTTATTAAAATAAATTGATTTGATCAATAAGTCACCAAAGTGACCTCTATTGCTTGAATTGATTTATTTTAGAATATTAGACAGGTGTATTAGAATTCGTTGCGGATAGTTAATCGGCCCAAAGGAAGGTTGCTATCTGGCTGAGTTTTGAATACATGTTGGCAATAAGTATGTGATAATTGTTTGATTATTTTCATGACAATGATATATCGGCCCAAAGGAAGATTTATTATTTGTTAGGACTATGTTATCAATATTTGATTGCTGCGTTGAGATACTAATTACAAGTTAATGTTTTACATCCAAAGATGAGAATATTAATGTTGTGTCTGTATCTTATTTCCATTTTTTGATCTCTACTTATGTGAATTGTTTCATTTGTGGATTGTGAGCTTATACTTGTCTATTTGTTTATTTTTCTCTGATGTCAGCTACATGTCATTTAATCCTGATTGTGTCCCTAAACTTGAGGGATCAAATTTTGAGTCTTGGAAATCAGACATTATGATCTTTCTGGGCTGTATGGATTTGGATCTTGCATTCAGGATGGACGAACCTGCTCCTCTTACTGATACGAGCACTGATGTTCAAAGGGTTCAGTATGAGAAGTGGGAGCGTTCTAATCGCTTAGGTCTGATGATCATGCAGAAAGGAGTCCCAGAACATGTTCGAGACTCTGTCTCAGCTGAAAAGAACAATGCTCAAAACTATCTTGCCGAGCTGGAGAGGGCTTATGTCAAGAATGACAAAGCCGAAGTGGGAACACTTTTAGGAAAATTAACCTCCATGAAGTTTGCTGGCAATGGTGGTGTTCGGGAGCATATTCTTAGCATGTCTCAGATTGCAAAGAGACTGAAGGCGCTGGGTATGGCTTTACCAGATGACCTTTTAGTCCATATGGTTATGAATTCTCTTCCTTCTCAGTATGGACAAATTAGGACTTCCTATAATTGTCAGCCGAATAAATGGACTCTTAACGAGCTCATTTCTCATTGTGTTGATGAGGAGGAAAAGATGAATTCTAACAAAAGAGAGAGTGCTCATTTTGTTTCTTCAGCTGGGAAGGGCAAGAACAAGAAAAGAAAGAGGCCTTTTGCAAAGACTGTTGAAAAGGCTATTGAGAAACCTGCTGCTGCTACAGCTGTAGATCCAGTACAAAAGAAGCCTTATGTGCCAAAATGCTTCTTTTGTGGAAAGACGGATCACTTGAGAAAGGACTGTCCTAAATTTGCTATTTGGCTTGCAAAGAGGGGTAAGTACCTTGTTTTAGTCTGTTGTGAAGTTAATTTAACTTCAGCTCCTAAAAACACTTATTGGATGGATTCTGGTGCTACCGCTCATATAAGTGTTTCATTGCTGGGCTGCCTCAACTACAGAAAGCCAACTGACGGTGAAAGATACGTCTATGTGGGAAATGACGATCTGGTTGAAGTAGAGGCAATTGGACATTTTAGATTATGTTTAAGTACTGGTTATTTTTTGGATCTTATAGATACTTTTGTTATTCCCTCTTTTAGAAGGAATTTGATTTCTGTTTCCTTTTTGGACAAATCTGGTTTTCATTGTTCTTTTGGAGACAGTGTATTCACTTTATCTATGAATTCAAAAGTTTTGGGTACTGGTTGCTTGAATGAATGTGATAATCTATATATGTTAGACATTGATACTAGTTATCATGAATCCCTGCATGTTACTACAAGAGGTACCAAAAGAAAGTTGAATATTGATAACTCAGCTGTACTTTGGCATAGACGTTTGGGTCATTTATCCAAATCGAGAATTGAGCGTCTTGTTTCTGATGGTATCTTAGATACACTTGATTACACAGGTTTGGATTCTTGTATTGAGTGTATTAAAGGAAAACAGACTAAACAAAAGAGACTAGGTGCCATTCGGTCATCCAATGTTTTAGAACTGATTCATACAGATATTTGCGGTCCATTCCATATTGCAACTAGAAATGGCCAAAGATATTTTATATCATTCATTGATGACTATTCTCGTTATGGTTACTTATATCTCATTCATGAAAAATCTGAGTCTTTGGACGTGTTTAAATCTTATAAAGCCGAAGTTGAAAATCAACTAGGAAAGAAGATTAAATCTGTTCGATCTGACCGTGGTGGTGAATATTATGGTAAATATGACGGTTCAGGCGAACAACGTCCAGGACCTTTTGCGCTTTTCCTACAGGAATGTGGAATTGTCCCTCAATATACAATGCCTGGTACTCCCAGCATGAATGGTGTATCTGAGAGACGTAATAGGACTCTTATGGATATGGTAAGGAGTATGATTAGTCATTCTACTTTACCAGAGTCTCTGTGGGGTGAAGCGTTAAAGACAGCAGCTTATCTTCTCAATAGGATTCCATCTAAAGCAGTTGCTAAAACACCTTATGAACTTTGGACTGGACGTAAGCCTAGTCTAAAGCATCTTCATGTTTGGGGATGTCCAGCTGAAGCAAGGCCTTACAAGCCGAATGAAACAAAACTGGACTCCAAAACTATCAGCAGCTACTTTGTTGGATATTCTGAGCGGTCTAGGGGTTACAAGTTTTATAATCCTACTTCCAGAACTTTTTTTTGAAACGAGAATTGCAACATTTTTTGAGGATGTTGATTTTGGAGGGAGAAATAAAGAAAGAAACATTGTCTTTGAAGAGGAACCAAGTAAGGATGATTCGGTTCTCATTCCTTTTGTTGTTTCTGATAGCGTACAGACTCCAGTTGCTCCTGTCACTATTCAAGATCCAATTCAAGACAATGCTATTCTTCCTCAAGAACAAATTCAACAACCTCAAGAATTAGAGTCTGTTCAAATGCCTTTGAGGAGATCTACTAGGGAGAGAAGAAGTGCTATTCCAGATGATTATATAGTGTTTCTTCAGGAACATGAGGATACTGTAGACATGATAGATGATGATCCAGTTAGTTTCTATCATGCCATGCAGAGTTCTGACTCTCATAAGTGGATTGAGGCAATGAACGAAGAGTATAAGTCTATGCAAGACAATCAAGTTTGGGATCTTGTTCAATTACCTGAAGGAAAGAAACCCATTGGTTGCAAATGGATATTTAAAACCAAAAGGGATTCTCAAGGTAATGTGGAGAGATATAAAGCACGTCTTGTAGCAAAAGGCTTTACTCAAAAGGAAGGGATTGACTATAAAGAAACCTTCTCTCCAGTTTCTTCGAAGGATTCTTTTAGGACAATCATGGCCTTAGTTGCAAATCTTGATCTTGAGCTTCATCAAATGGATGTTAAGACTGCGTTTCTCAATGGCGACATTGATGAAACAATATATATGGTGCAACCAGAAAGTTTTATAATTGGAGATCCAAAACATCTGGTATGCAAATTAAAGAAATCCATTTATGGACTCAAGCAAGCTTCTCGTCAATGGTACTTTAAATTCAACCAAGTAATTGTCTCGTTTGGCTTTGAGGCAAATACTGTAGAAAATTGTGTGTACCATAAGTTCAGTGGGAGTAGGTTTATCTTTTTGGTCTTATATGTGGATGACATACTTCTTGCTACTAATTGTAAAGTCTTGCTGCATGAAACCAAAGTTTTTCTTTCAAAGCATTTTGAGATGAAAGATTTAGGTGAAGCTTCTTTTGTTTTAGGGATTCAGATACATCAAGACCGTTCTCGAGGTATTCTTGGATTATCACAAAAGAGCTATATTGATAAAGTGCTCAAGAGATTTGGTATGCAGAATTCTAGACCATTGGATACCCCTATTGCAAAAGGTGATAAATTTAGTAATCAACAATGTCCAAAGAGTGAACTTGAAATTCAGGAAATGCAAAAGGTTCCTTATGCGTCAGCTGTAGGAAGTCTTATGTATGTTCAAGTTTGTACTCGTCCAGACATTTCTTTTATAGTTGGCATGTTAGGTAGATATCTCAGCAATCCAGGAATGGATCATTGGAAAGCAGCCAAAAGAGTCATGAGATATCTTCAGAGGACTAAGGGACATATGCTCACATATAGGAGATCAGATCAGCTTGAGATCATTGGGTATACTGATTCTGATTTCGCTGGATGCCAAGACAGTAGAAAATCCACATCTGGCTACGTTTTTCTATTGGCTGGCGGTGCTATTTCTTGGAAGAGTGTGAAACAAACTCTAGTAGCAACCTCCACCATGGAAGCTGAATTTGTAGCATCTTATGAGGCATCCAATCAAGCTATTTGGCTGAGAAACCTTGTCACTGGGCTGCGTGTAGTAGGTGGAATAGAAAGACCACTGAAGTTGTATTGTGACAGCAGGTCAGCCGTTTTATTCTCCAACAACAACAGGAGCTCTTCTCGATCAAAACACATTGAGATTAAGTTCTTGGCTGTGAAGGAGAGGGTACAGAGTGGACAGATATCCTTAGAGCATATTGGAACAAACTCTATGATTGCGGATCCGCTTACAAAGGCAGTGATACCGAAAGTTTTCCATGAGCACACCGCTCATATGGGTATCGTTTTGTTTGAGAATGTCTAGTTTTAGTGGGAGTTTGCTCTTTATGCATACATTATGTTTTTGAATGCTCTATTTTATTTTGGATATGTTTTATTATGAAATTTTGTTGAGTACTCATTTTGGTTGATGGTTACACTCTGTATTATTATTATTGTTTTGCTTGATCTCACTTTTGTTGGTGACCAGTTGGAAACAGACATGATGATCACATTACATGTAGTTTTCATGCTACACTTCTATAATGAATCTATGTCATTTAGGGGTATTGGTAATGTAGTTGATGATGAACTTAGTCATGAGATCTATGGCGAATGTTTCTTCAGCTCTTTATCAATATAACTAATGGACGAGATTGTTTTTGGATACCTTGTATGACTGCGTTTGTTGAGCTCATTTTGGTGTATGTATTTTATTTAACATATGTTCGCCCAAGTGGGAGATTGTTGGATTTAATTTTCTATTGTGGGCTTAATATGTAAAATTAAATATGTACAGCAGTCCAATTGTAAAGTCAATTTCAAATGTGGTCTTGATTGTGAATAATTGACTATTGAGGTATCAACTAATTATAGATATTAAGTGTAGAGACCATTATATAATTCCTATTTCGTTAAAGGACCGAAATAGGAATTGTACTAACCCTACAGGTATATAAAGGTCGTGGTCCCCAGAGGAGTTGAATACGATTCAGTTTTACGTTCCTTTCGTACTGCTTCCGCAAAATCGATTCTTCAATTCTCTGGAAGGCTGCAAACCTAATTCTATACATCAAGATCGACGAACAACGATGTTAGGTACGCAACCTTTTCTTATTCAATCTATTTTGTTGAATCTAGTGGTTTGCACGATCTAGGTTATTATTGAATTATTTGAGATTAATTCTTACATAGTTCCCCAAATTACATATGTTGGTGCCACTATAGTTCCTTAAGTGACAAGCAACCCTGTTCGATTTCAACAAATCCCCCAGGTCACCATGGATGCTTCGAGGGATGTGTTTGTGCAGAAATTGTATGGGTTTGGCATAAAAAAGATTGGCCACCTAAAATTTATGAAGCTATATTCAGAAACTATTAACATAGAGAATCCTTAAATTAAGAGATAGAATCCCAGACTTTGTCTTGTTTTTTGGAGAAGATGATAATCGACTTTGGGGCATATTATTAGATTTTCCATCCAATGCAGTGAACTCACCAACTTAAAAAATTCTGCTAACTATAACTTTGATTATTTCTTAATTCCTTAAAGATATAACTTTCATATTGCACTCAACCTTTCAAGGAACTCAATCAACTTATGGTATGAGATAAACTGAGATCAAAGCATTTAAAGATAGCATAGAAGTAGTGTGGTAATGGCCAAAGATTATATTATCAAAATATGAAAAAGGCCAAGAAAAGTTAGGTAATTAGCCATTTAAAGGTCATATGAAGCTCGGTGCATATAAAAAGTGCCCGATCAAACAAAGGTCATAAGTGATGTAAGTTGTGAATTTTTGTGCTTTAATAATGGCGAATATGATTTGGCTATGGAGCTCATGTCTTGATAGATGGCGACACAAAATATAAAAGAGAAATTGAATGGTGATAGAGTTTTTTTTTTATTTGTTGGTTGGTGTTAAAATCCTTTTTTGGGAGCTTTCAGAGGGAGTAAGAGTTATTGGGAATTGTATTTTTATTTTTTGAATTTTAAATCATAAATGAGTTTGAATTTTCAAAATAGGCTAACATATTAAGCATGACCTAATAGACCAACTTAATATAAAGAGACAATTGTTAAATTCATTTTGTGAGTTTTTATTTGGGCTTTATATTTGAGCTTGAGTTTAAATTATTTAGTTGTGTATTTAGTTATTGTAACCAAGGGAGCATCCCTTAAGCGATTATTTATGTATAAAAAGTAGAAGACCAAATGAGCTAGCAATGAGAAGTAGTGGATTTACTGGAAATTGCATGTAGAACTTCTAAATGGAGTGGCGAAGCAACATAGAGGAGCAACCAAATTCTCCGATGAATTCAAAAAAAAAAAAAAAAAAAAATCAACTCAATCAATCAAGCAGTCAATTTAATTTTTGAAGAATCGTCTTTATTTTTTCCAAAAGTATTGTCTATTTACTTTTACTGTAATTACAAGTTCTCTTAACATTCCGAGCAATCAAAACTCTTTTTACATTTCTTTGCTCAATTTATATTTTATCTCATAGATGGTGAAACATATATCTGTAAATCCAACTCATAATCTAGAAGTCAGATAAGTCGTATTCATTTTTATAGTTGGTGTATTACACACACCTAACATGTCCACACATTCCAAATAAGTTGTCAGCCCTGTAAGGTTGCACAACAATCTTTCTTGGGCACACTCAGAGGATACAAGCTTATTTTTTACCGACACCTTCTTTACTGCTGTCACTAAATAGCAAATTATACATTTTACCCTCTTATACTTCATATTTGACGTACGCAAATAAAACTATTATGGTCTATTTTTATTTTAGATTACTCCCTTGCATTAGAACGATGCGTTCTGCCTATTATTGCTCAATTTATTATAGAACTATGAAATTTAATACTGTTTGTTATATTAGAAACTAGATCTAAAACGTTATCCTTTAATTCATACACAATCACAAAGTTATTCTTCAATTTTCCTGTTTTATTAATCATAAAAATGAATATATTCAAATACCTAAATGTGACTTTCACAAATAAAAAATGGTTGAATGAAAGCAAAATTGTAGAAGACTACTCTCATTCATTAAGAACTGATTGTTTAATTAGTTCAAGACGAAAAAGTTAGTGTAGATGTGGGAACCCATTTCTTAAAGAAAGTGGTAGCCACAGATAGGGGTGTCAAAATGGGTTGGTGTATCGGGTTTGACACGGATTTGCCTAGCATGCGACACAATTAGAGTCAACACGAATACGACATGTTTAATAATTGTGTCAAATTTGTCAACACGAACACGATACAAAAATTAGACAAGTGACACGAACACGACATGTGTAACCCGCCTAATATCATAAGCAGGTTAAATGAATCATGTTGACCCGCATACGATCCGTGTAACCCGCTTAATACCATAAGCAAGTTAAGTGGGTCGTATTGACCTGTATACAACCCACTTAACGTGTTTATAATATTTTTAACTATTAACCTATTTAATTCAAATTATATTTAAAATAAATTTTTATACATAAAATATATAGAGTCTCCAATATTCATTACTAAAATAATAAAAAATTAATACAACAATATAGTTTAAATAGGGTTTTAGTTGGCTTATTATATTTGACACTAAAATTATCTCGTTACCCTAAATAAACGGATCAATCGCCTAACCCGTGTGTCAACCCGTGACACGACGTTTATGTTCATGTCATAAATGGGTGACCTGTTTAACCTCAACCCAAACCCATTTATTTTATGTGTTAGGCGAATCGTGCTCGCGTATCATGACTAATTTTGACACCCCTAGCCACGGATCTTCACTTTCTCTCTCAAATTTCCATTAATTTTAAGAATAATCAGCTGTGGAAAAGCCTTAGGTGGTGGTTGGCAATTGAGAGGGTCGATTTTCTCACTAGAAATGACTGACTTCCTTTTCCTCTCTCTCTCTCTCTCTCTTCCTCTTCTTCTTCTTCTTCTTTTTCTTCTTTTCGTTCTTCCATTTCCCACTACATAAAATTCTTTTCTTTTTTCTTTTCTTTTCCTATAGAGCTATAAACAAATTGATTCGAGCCAAGTATCATAGTATTTGAGATTGATTTTCTAGTATGTATTTTCTAGCTCGAGCCAAGTTCAAGTTTAATATTAAGCTAAAAAAAATTTTTAAGTTTGATTTCTTTAATTTTGGAGCCAAGTTTGATTTCTTTAAACATAATTATATTTTAATATTATTTTTTTTTCTAATAATATCGTTTGATCTCTCAATATTACAAATTAAATCTACTTTACATGCTAGCTTTTTATTTTATACCATTTAATTAACTTCTATTTTGTAATAAAATTTATAAATTATAAAAAATAATTATTTTCGCTTGGAGCGGTTCATACGCTTTCTAGTTGAGTTTGTTCACAAAAAGCAATCGCGAGAGCTTCAATTTACGTTTGAGCTTGCTTTGATATATTAACGAACAAGTTTAACAAATTTTTTAACGAGCTAAACTTGCACTGAGCTCCAATAGCTAAATTGTTTTACAGACCTACTTTCCCATCCTTCTTCCATTTTTTTTTTTGTCTGTTTCATAGATTGCCACCACACTATACTCTATCAGATCCCACTCACTGATTTATTTTTCTCATTTTTTCAATCTTTCCTATTTAATTCATTCATTTTCATTATCATTTAAGTTTATTTAAATTATCCTATTTCTAATTTGATTCCAATAAAATAAATAATTTAGCTTCTCAAATAACATTCCATTCTTATTTTTTATTAACTTTGTTTTACTTTATTTATTTTTTTAAGCTAATTTTGGACACAATGTAACATCTGATCATTTACTTTAACAATATATATTGATAATATTAATAATTGAATATTAATATTATTAATATATAAATATATTCAACTATATTAGATTTCTAAATAAACTTTAACTAACGGATAATTTAGGATTTTCTCTATCCTTTATTCTACTATAATTACTCATCTCCTAATATATATATCTCCAACTAAATTTAGAAAAGGGGCTAATTCTCAAATTCTCTCAATTTACAATTCTTTTAACCCTCAATTTCTGATGGTTAACATATAGTTACTTAATTCATTTGCCTTTCACACTTGCAGATGAATATTCAGATTTCCGAAGCACAATTACCGGTGAATCATCACAAGAAGGCATATAAGACGGTGGTTCTCGGAGAGTAGTCTGAGGAGTACCGCCATTCTTCACTATAAAAACTGTATTCATTCCCCAGGTATAATGGTGCTCTAAGTGACAATGCAGTAACCATACTCCTGCCAAAATTAATCCATATACTTAGTTAATGCAAAAGATTTAATTTAATTAAGGTTGATTACAAAAACAGCCCTTGATGTTTGTTTTACCACGCACTTTGACTTTCAAATGAGTAGTAATTTTAAGTCAAACATCAAGGATTTTTTTGTAATTAACCATTTGATTTAATTAATGATTAGTTAAAGAATTTACCAGGATTATTTGCTTTGAATCGAATAGCCAGCCACCCTTTCATTGGAAGCGTAGCAGTGTTCAAATATGGTGGATCAACCAAATTATATGTTTTCGGATCTTCTTCGAAATCGAAATTTCCTCCTCCAGCTCCAACCACATAAAAACTATATCCATGGAGATGCATTGGATGATCCTCTGAAGTATTAAATAAATTAGATGATTGAAACACCATTTCTACTTCTTCTCCATATTCCAGCACCTTCACCTTTGTCCCCTTCAAAGATTCGCTAGCATTAGCTGGCAAAGTTCCTGCAACGAAATCGTAAAACTCCGGTGGCATGTCCGGGAAATCTTCGGTGTAAAAACCACTCATGTTGCTGCAACAAACATTTCACAATTAGCTTCTAACTTCTGTCCACTAAAAATGTTATTCTTCGTTATAGTCCGTCATACACGAAGGAAGGAAATGTTTGCTAGGATAAGACTTACCTACAAGGTGTATGGAACTACTCATACACCAAGCAAATGAAGGAATGATGGTTTTTTAACAATTGTTATAATTTTTCATTTGTTTTCAATAATGGTCGGAAATACTCTGGCTGAAACCAAAAAAAAACTATTTGGTACTGTAGGAAAGTCGTTTCTATATCTGGTACTAAGCAGTATTATAATGCTATTAAATCTATATTTTATTTAAAATATTATTACAGTAAGCATATGCGAATTAAAGTGTAATATGGAAAAACTTAATTATACTAAGTGTATGAATCCGTCTGTACACCAAACTAATTACATACATTATTTTAGTTTAAATGATAATATTTCTGATCATATACCAAAAAAAAAATATATGGAACAGATAAATTTTTTTTATTGGTTTGGTGTATTGAACCGCCCATACACTGGGTGTAAGCAAGTCTTATAACAGGGGATAAAAGAGCAAACCTGTAGTAAGCCTGAAGCACATCTATCTTAGGGTTTACCCAAGTAACATTGTTTAAGCTTGAATCTTGAGAGACTGTTTCATTTCCTGAACTGTTAAACGAGAATGAGTTCATAGAAGCTATAATGTACATGTGGGTAGTGATATTTTTCGGGACATTCTGATTATGAAGGCTTCTCAAGTTATTCCTGAAACTAATTGCAGCCTCCATATCTGCGTAAGAAGGAAGGGTTGTGGATGGGAAAGAAGGAGAAGCTGGTGGCGACGTATAGTTGCCACTATATTCAAGAATTGCAGTAACATTTGTTTTGTCATATGTAGCATAAACGACCCTTCCTGTATATTGTCTAGCAGCAATGTAATATTGACCAAGAGACTGGTTTATTGTGACAAGAATGTCCATGGTTTGTCCTGGACCTATCAGTATATAGCTTGTGACAAATGGTTTAAGATATGCTCCATCCATTCCTACAACAGTGAGATTGTGTTCTGCAATTGCCAGGAATACTTCTGCGTTCATAATTGCATTCACTATACGAAGAAGATACGTCTTCCCAGAATCAACTTGCCAACGGTATGTTGATTCTGCAACCAAAATTGTGATTAGCTTTATAATGTCTCAATTCAGCTAGATCATTATTTATATTAATATTATTTACCGTTGGAGCAAGCACAATAATCTCCCGGTTGGCCATTTATGATGTAAGCATCAGAAACCGGTAAAGTATCCCCAATTGCAAGATCTTGTTCAACTAATAGATTCACATCATAGGTATACCATGAACCTGCAAGCAAGGAAATGAACCAAAAATAGAAAAAACAAGAGTGGTTAGAACCATTTAACATTTTATATAGTGTAAAGATTTGGAAAGAAATTGAGAAATTTTTGCATACCCAGTACAAGAATTTCTTCTGCATCAGGCTTGGGATAAGGATAGGATTTTCCTTGTTCAGGATAAATTACAATGGCTCCATGGACAGTGTTTCTTGTCCAGTCACTATGGGCATGCCACCAAAGGGTGCCTTCTTCTTCAGAAAATATGACCTCATAGGTAAAGTTTCCACCAGGCGGAATTCCACATTGTGTAATGTATTCTGGACCATCAGACCATGGGTTTCTTGGTTGCTTCACTCCATGCCTGCAACCATTTCAATTAATACATCATAAACTTTTAAAGAGGAGAAGTGCTAAGCCAATATTTTTTTTGTCAATCCATAAACGAACAATTGTTTTAACAATATCCAATTAGAGAACTAAAAGTCTTTAAAATTCATTCATAAATCTGCATTTTTACGCTTGATATAAAAAATTTACTTAAAATCTATAAAAATCATTATGCTTAACTTAAAATTTACGTAAACTGAAAATTTATAAATGAACCGTAACCTCAAAAAGGTATAAACTATTGAAAATAATGAATATCTATTCCAAAATTATGGTCTCCGGGTATCTAGTCACAGACAGTTTAACAATAATGATAAACAAATATTAAGGCTTTATTTGTTTCCGTAAAATAACTTGTAAGAAAATATTTTCATAATTTTCCGTTTTTTGGAGCGTTCAGAAAAATAATTCAACGGAAAATATTTTTCTGGTCAAAGGAAAATTAAATCATTTTTTAAGGAAAACAACTTCTCACTTTCGAGAGAGTAAAACATTTTCCGGACATTGGCAAACCTTATAAATTCATATCTTTTAATTTATTAATCATCATAGTCACTACTACTAGTCATCATTTACCACCGGCAGCAACCACCACTGGCCATCGGTGGTTTTCATAATTTACATTTTCTTTTGCATTCTTTTCATATTCAACAATAAAATTTTTAAATTATAAAATTTCGGATATAAAGACTTTAATACTTTTAACTAATTTTCAATATTACAACAAAACAATGGAAAATAAATCATTTGGAAAATATTGTTCAAGAAAAATGTGAAAACATTTTCCAGTAAATTATTTTCCTGTAAATTATTTTAGAAAACAAACGGAGCCTAAATACAAATTTTAAAACTTCAAAAATTAATTTAAAATTTACATTTTAATTTTAAATGTAAATTTTAAATGATTATGCTTAAACTAATATTTCACTTACACTGTCATAATGTGATGAACTTTAAGCTTGACAAAGGTATAAACTATTCGAAACAAAAAAACAAATTAATATATATTCAAAATTTTATGTAAGTTTCTAGCTACCTTTCAAAACCATACTTTTGACTATATTTAAAAAAACAAAAAAATGATTGCTTCTTAATTATATATAGTCTACTGAACTCTAGGTTTTAGAAAAGCACTACAAATTAGAAATCAATATTTGACAAATTATGATTTGATAAGTATTTAGTCAACAATGGTAAACAAACACCAAATTTTTTTTCATCAGCAAAATTTTTAATTTTATTAATTAGAATTACCACAAAAAAAAAATAACAAACCTCGGCAAAATATATATAATTTAAAAATTAAATTGCCAATCTCCAAGAATTAGTTAAATAAAAAAAAAATAATGGTGGTTCTGCAAATACATACCAGTGAATGGTGACTTTAAAGCCTCCTTGGTTGTGAACATTAACAAAAACTGTATCTCCCTTGTTTACATAAAGCACTGGCCCTGGAAGGCTTTCATTCACTACCAGAGCAGATTTTGTGCTGCACAATCTTGTAAAATTTTTATCTTTCAGCTGAAAAAATCAATAATAATAAAATGATTATAATAAATAAGGTGCCAAGTGAACGGTTGATTAATGTTGGTAACAAGTAATCAAACTGCTATAATAAATGAAATGAAGAATGTAATTCCACTTTATATATATAAAGTGGAATTCACTTGTCTAGACTCATTATGAGCTCATCCAATAACATAAAATCAAGCGATAGCAGAGGAAGCATAAAAGTATAGTTAGTGCAATTGCACAAATAAATACAATTAATACAAATTTAATTTATTAATTTATATTAATTAAAGAAAATCAGAATCTTAATTTATGAGATTAAATATTAAATTTCAAATATTATTATCATTTGATAATAATAATTCATTTTGAAGTTGATGTACTTACAACAAAATCCTGGTAATGGACCTTTCCTTCAACACTGCAAAGAAGCATCACACTCAAAGTCACTAAAAACTCCAACTTTTTCAATCCCATTTTGTTCACTCAAAGCCTCACCCTTGGCCTTGGTATTTGGTTACTCGTCTAATGCTTCTTTTATATAATAATTATTAATCCATAATTAATAACTAGTGCCCCTTTGACTTTTAGCTCATTTGGTTAGGTATAAACTTTGACTTATCGTTCATTTGGTTTTTTTGTCTTTTTGGTTAGTGATATAACTGTTTTTATAGTAGTAACATATCAACCATTAATGAAATTTTCTTAATATAGTATAGAGTGCAACTGAAGGTCTATCTCTGATCCTCCGTTCAACTTAGGACAGACAACTAAGGTTCTTCTGAAATAGCGATTTTATTTATTCAATTATTATTTATATTTATTTTTATTTTTATTTTGTAAAGAAAAATGGTGTCATGTATTAGATATCATATTTTAATCTGTACTAAGCTCAGTATTTGGACTTATTTCATAAATTCGTATGTTTAACCAGAAAACCCCTCACGTGACCCAATAATGTCCTTGAATGCCTTGCAAGTCTTGAACTAGAAAAGATTTTATTATATAATATTGTGTTTTAAAAGAATTTTATCGCGTTCTCAAAATGAAAAAGGAGTCACTAAAGGAAATCTGATTTTTGAAGGTGTTTTTTTTTTTTTTTTCTTTTTTTTTGTGTAAAAAGGCGGTTCTAACTGCCTCTGCGTGCCTTTGAGGTGGTCGTTGAAATCGCCGCTGTAGTCCCGCCTCTATATTGTAGGGGCAGTTATTCCAAGCATCGGAGTAGGTCGAATGGTAGAAGCAGTTGTTTTTCGGCAGTTCCACCCGCCGCAACAAAATAACTAGAGACAGCTATAAGTGTCTGAAAGTATATTGATGAATTCTGTTTTGATCTTGTCGCTCTAATTTATTTTCAATAAGTTGCCAGCTGGCAATGACGGATATTATTTTTTAGTTTAAGAGCGATAGAGACCTGTATGAGAAAAAAAATCTCTCTTTGTATTTTTAATTTTCATTCTCTCTCAAGAAAATGATTTGATTTTCTCAGTTGATTTCTTCATCTTGACTATGATTGCATAAATTAGCTCACCATGGTATCAGAGCATTAGGTTACTGAAGTTTGATCTTAAATTCTTTTTCTTCTGCATCAATCAGAGCAAATGACGAATTCCGATGATTTGGAGCCAAACAGATCTCATATTGCAAGATCAGAAGCTGAATTGACTAATGATCCTCTGAATTTAACTAATTCAGATCATCCTGGACTAAATCTAGTCAGTGTACTTTTGAATGGAAGCAATTATCACTCTTGGAGCATATCCATGACAGTGATTTTCGTAAGTGTACGAAATCGCTAGAAGTAATATAGAATGAGTAGAGTATCGTATCCACAGGGATTGTATACCAAGTATCAAAATTATATTATCCTATTATTATTTAAACAATAATTGAGGAAATTGTTTATAGAAATTAAATACAACAAGTAAAAATAAGAAGTTAAGCAAGCAATTATTGATTAAAGAAATCAAGGAATTGAACTACTAGGGGTTTTGATTTCACTTAATTCTATCCAATTTATTTTATTAGTTCATTAATCAATGTTAATTATTCAAATAGGGGAAACAACTCTAAATTCACTAACAAGCTCTTCCGATGTATTGCTAGCTATTTTAATTCCATTTAATTACCTATTTTCCAATAGCGCAATCAAATATGAATTAAATCATTAAGTTATGTAGTTATTTATGAATTTACAATTTAAGGTTGATAAATCATAAAAACCCCCCCATGAGTCAAACCATATAGCTTCCGCATCAAGTTATTATTCTCATGTGTTTTATTAATCTTTTCATATCAAAGATCCTTCTTCCGATAGTGATAATTGAAATAAATCAATCCAGGGGAAAACTCTGCCTGGAAGCATTAAGTTCATCAATAAATCATAACTTGAATAAGGAAAAATAAATCTAATTGCATAAATTGGAAAACAGATTAAGCTACATCAAACCCCCTAGTAAAAGAGTTTAGTTAGACATGACACTTAAATAAAACTCAGTAATGCTTGATAAATATTTCATAATCAATAAGAATAATGAAAGAGATAAGCAAGATTAAGAGTTTAGAAATAAGAACTAGTAACAATTGGTATGGATGGCTTCCTTGAACCTTTGGACAACTCTTGAATACTTAACTTCTAAAAATAAACTATATACAAAGCTATAAAATGAGAGAAAGAGTATGGAGTGTAGTGTAATGTGTGGGATGATTTTACAATGCATACTGCCTCTCTTTATATAGACTTCTTGGGAGAGAACTTCTACATTGTTTAGGGAATAAATTCCACCTTATTTATGGAATAAAGTTCTCAATCAAGCCTTGAATTTCTCTCAATCATGTCTTCCATGTGCATAAATTAAGGCTTGATTTGTATGTGAAGAAAGTTGTCCAAGATTAGCTCTTGAAATTGGTAGGAATTTGTTGGCAAATTTTGACTAAATTTAAGCTCTTTATCTTTGGCACAGGCGTGCTGATTGGCACGGTTTGGGGCGTGCCAGGCTCTGGAAGTCTGGGCGCAATTGTAGCACGAGCGTGCAGCTCAGCACGAGCGTGCAGCTCAGCATGGGCTGGGGCGTGCGCGCCTCTGACTGTTAGCTTGTTTTGCCTTGTTCTTAGCACGGGCATGCTGATTGGCACGCCCTAGGCCGTGCTAATTTAGTTTTTGCCTTATTTTTGTCCTTTTCTTGCAAAACCCTACAAATTTTCTCAAGATCAAGTGAGTTGTGTTTCAAGGAAGCTTTTAAATAAAAACATAATAAAATTAAATAAAAACTAATTTAAATAAATTAAAAATACTAAAAATCTTAATAAAAATTACATTAAAAATACTATAAAAATATCACCTATCAAAATTCCCCAAACTTAAACCGTTGCTTGTCCATTGCTTGTCCTCAAGCAACAAAATTAAAAACTAACAAAGTTAGCTTAATATAGTAGGAAATAATTATTCACAATTTCAATAAGTATCAAAGGTCATTAACATGAGAACAAATCATGTGTTTCCTATGCTAATTATATTCTAGCAAAAAAAATTCAATTTTCAATAAAACACATTCCTTAATTTAAACATAAGTTAACAAGATTTTTAACACTAATAATTATTCAACTTATGACAGATAGAGTATGAATTTTCACAAAAATCATTTAACCTTAAAATAAGAGGTTTAAATACAAGTTCAACATTCCCATAGACAAAATTAGTCATCCCTTCTCCACAATTATAATGCATACAATTTTAAAAGATCAAAAGGTCTTTATTTAGGTTCTAATGGGGTTTTAGGGGTATAATTTTAGCTAAACAAAGAAAAGGATAACATGGTAGACAGAAGTACAAAGAATGTTTAATATAAGGATTTTTATTTATATTAAAAACAAATTTTTATTTGTAAAGGGGAACTAACTTTGAAGTCTCTTACTAGCTTGAAATTAGAACTATTTTTGGCAAGGTCTCTTCATAGCACTTTTGATATTTTCTCCCTTGCTAAAGTTCCACAAACTTGAATTCTTGATCAATTGCTTCTCTTATGGGGTTTTTTTATTTTTATTTTTATTTTTTTTTCATTTGCTAGTATTAATGAAATTTTCTCCCTTTGTTGCTATGTTTTAATAAAAATTAAATCCTTCAATTTCACATTATTGCACTTAAGGTAGAAAATTAATTTGGTTTAATGGCTAGGTTTAAATACGGGTGAACAATAAAAATTTGATATAGGCTTCAAATTGGTTGCAAGGGTCATACTTTAACTTAGATGGTCTAGGCTAAATATGAAGTTTAACAAAGAATGCCTAAATCATCTCTTTCTAAATGTAAGCATTAAAAATTTTTGTCTTGAAGAAAATTTTAATTTTGTTCTTGGAATGTCAAGGTTAAATAAATTTTGATTAAAATACATCTATATATCATAGAATTCACAAAAAATTAGTGTTTATAATCTTAGAAACAAATAGTTAAATCAAAGAATCATGTTAAGTCAAAAATTAAAATTTAAACTAAAAAAATAATTAGCTTCGAAGAACAACTAAATTCATTGCAAGTTAATGAATTATGATAATTTTTTAAACTTGCTCACAATTATTCCAACCATATTAAACTAATGAAATAAACAAACAAAATAAAATAAAATAAAATAAAATTTTAACTAAAATTTTCCTTTCCCCAACTTAATTTAGCACATTGTCCCCACTGTGTGCAAAAATAAGATCAATTCCCCAAACTTGTCATAAATCATCAATGTAAGGTAAGAAAATAAAAATAAAGTAGAAAATATCTTACCACCATTATATTGACAAATACAATAAAAGACAAGGAAACAAAGAGCATGGTTTTAATGGCTAAATGCTGAAAATGGGAAAGAATAATAATAATATAGACCTAATTGTTAAGAAGAAAAAAAATTTTGAAATAAAAAAAATCCTAATTAAAAGCAAAAAAAAAAAAAAAAAAAAAGAAATGAACGTAAGTCTTTTTTTTTTTTTTTTTTTTTGAAGAAAGAAAAAAAAATGAATCATTAAAAGCAAATAATTAAAGGAAAAAAAGTAAATGATAAGTCAAAAAGAAAGGAAGAAAGAATGCAAAAGTGGGTAGAGTAGGACCATAAAAAGAAAGAAAGGAAGTAAGAAAGAAAAGAAAAAAAAAATTAGAGTAAAACAAAAAAGAAAGAAAGAAAAAGTAGGTAGAGTAAAAAATAAATAATAATAATTAAAAGTAAAGTAAAGCTGACCGTGCTGCTTGGGAGTGCTAGGTAGCACGGGGTTGCTGGTAGGGGGTGCTGTGTAGCACGGGGGTGCTAGATAGCACGGCCTGGGGGTGCTAGAGTCTGACTATGAGTGTACTTTTCTGTGGAGGCAGCACGGGGGTGCTAGATAGCACGGCCTGGGGGTGCTAGAGCCTGACTCTTGCAGTTTCAATCAGTTTTCAAGCCTTTTTTTTTTTTTTTACTTGCAATATGAGTATAAAACACCAAAATAAAAGAAAATAATGGTTTAAAGATGGGAGAACAAAATGAAAAATATAAGTAAAAATAAATAAAATAAAATAAAAATTTGCAAAGGAAGAGAAAGAAAATGATGGGTTGCCTCCCATTAGCGTTTTGTTTAAAGTCTTTAAATTCGACTTTTGAGAAGTTTATCAAATAACGGCATTCGCCCATAGTATGTATCATGTAGTATCACACATGGGTCTTAGTTGAAAATGCCCTCAAGATTGGCTAGTTTGAGAAAATTTTTGCTCGTCATACCAACAACATCTTGCTTTGAATGATGAACTTGGGGAAAAACCTGTATTAGATCATGGAGAACACAATTTATTAAATGTGGTATTATTGGAAATAAAGGATCTTCTGGTGGTGTATATATAAAGACCATTGATGAGCTCAAATCAATAGACTCAATTATTTCTTCATCTACCAATATTGCTTTCTGCTTATTTTCATTTAAACTCTCATCCAATGTTCCTTCCAGTTGTACCTCGCATTTTTCATGGTCGTTAATAATCATATCTGAAAACAAGAAATTGAGATTTAATTCGTCTTCAAAGGAGCTGCATTTTTCACATGTAGGCTTTATTTCTTTTAAATATGCAATTTCCCATGAAGTTTTCTCAGAATTGCACACCTCATCTCGATATCCATTAATGGCCATGGTTATCAATTCCGCTGCTTACACCTCCAAATTATTTATTGCTGCTTGTTGGATTTTAAAATTCTCACGAGTTTCATTCATAAATTCAATGTGAGATTTAGTAAGGGCAGTAATCAAATCCTCTAAATTCTTTTGCTTTTCTTCTTCATACTCAAAATTTTGAGGATATTGGTGATTCCAACCCTGCAGTGAAGGATTCCACTGCCAACGGTAGTCAAAATCTGCTATATCATTTAATATGTAAAGTACATCTTTATAGCTACTTTCCAGAGGGTGAATACCGGTTGCAGAAAATCCATTTTCTACCCAACTTCTAGTTTCTTCATCTAATCCACAATAAAATATGTAAGTGAGATATTTATTAATAAAATTATGATAAGGACATTTTTCCAATAATTCATTAAATCTTGCCCAAGCTGCATAAAATGGCTCTAAATGTTGTTGAATAAAACTTGCAACTACTTGTTGATGAAACATCTCAAAAATATTGTACAAGAAAATAATGAAAGTAAAGATCAATAAAAACAAAGAAACAAGATACTACAAATAATATAAACAAATATTTCAATTAAGAAATAAAAACAAAATGTCAAAATTAATAACAAGATAATTCGTATTGATATTGGTATTGCCAATCCCCGGCAACGGCGCCAAAAACTTGACAGTGATTTTCGCAAGTGTACGAAATCGCTAGAAGTCATATAGAATGAGTAGAGTATCGTATCCACAGGGATTGTATACCAAATACCAAAATTATATTATCCTATTATTATTTAAACAATAAATGAGGAAATTGTTTATAGAAACTAAATTCAACAAGTAAAAATAAGAAGTTAAGCAAGCAATTATTGATTAAAGAAATCAAGGAATTGAAACTACTAGGGGTTTTGATTTCACTTAATTCTATCCAATTTATTTTATTAGTTTATTAATCAATTTTAATTTTTCAAGTAGGGGAAACAACTCTAAATTCACTAACAAGCTCTTCCGATGTATTGCTAGCTATTTTAATTCCATTTAATTACCTATTTTCCAATAGCGCAATCAAATATGAATTAAATCATTAAGTTATGTAGTTGTTTATGAATTTACAATTTAAGGTTGATAAATCATAAAAACCCCCCATGAGTCAAACCATATAGCTTCCGCATCAAGTTATTATTCTCATGTGTTTTATTAATCTTTTCATATCAAAGATCCTTCTTCCGATAGTGATAATTGAAATAAATCAATCCAAGGGAAAATTCTGCCTGGAAGCATTAAGTTCATCAATAAATCATAACTTGAAAAAGGAAAAATAAATTTAATTGCATAAATTGGAAAAGAGATTAAGCTACATCAAACCCCCTAGTATAAGAGTTTAGTTAGATATGGCACTTAAATAAAACTTAGTAACGCTTGATAAATATTTCATAATCAATAAGAATAATGAAAGAGATAAGCAAGATTAAGAGTTTAGAAATAAGAACTAGTAACAATTGGCTTGGATGGCTTCCTTGAATCTTTGCACAACTCTTGAATACTTAACTTCTAAAAACAAACTATATACAAAGCTATAAAATGAGAGAAAGAGTATGGAGTGTAGTGTAATGTGTGGGATGATTTTACAATGCTTACTTCCTCTCTTTATATAGACTTCTTGGGAGAGAACTTCTACATTGTTTAGGGAATAAATTCCACCTTGTTTATGGAATAAAGTTCTCAATCAAGCCTTGAATTTCTCTCAATCATGTCTTCCATATGCATAAATTAAGGCTTGATTTGTATGTGAAGAAAGTTGTCCAAGATTAGCTCTTGAAATTGGTAGGAATTTGTTGGCAAATTTTAACTAAATTTAAGCTCTTTATCTTTGGCACGAGTGTGCTGATTGGCACGGTTTGGGGTGTGCCAGGCTCTGAAAGTCTGGGCGCAATTGTAGCACGGGCGGGCGCAATTGTAGCACGGGCGTGCGCACCTCTGACTGTTTGCTTGTTTTGCCTTGTTCTTAGCACGGGCGTGCTGATTGGCACGCCCTAGGCTGTGCTAATTTAGTTTTTGCCTTATTTTTGTCCTTTTCTTGCAAAACCCTACAAATTTTCTCAAGATCAAGTGAGTTGTGTTTCAAGGAAGCTTTTAAATAAAAACATAATAAAATTAAATAAAAACTAATTTAAATAAATTAAAATACTAAAAATCTTAATAAAAATTACATTAAAAATACTATAAAAATATCACCTATCAATCCATAACTATAGCTCTTAGAGCGAAGAATAAGCTGGATTTCATTAATGGAAGGTATGAGAAACCTAACTCTAATTCTCCTGTGTATGAGAGATGGATGAGAACAGACAGTATGGTAGTTTCATGGCCTTTGAACTCGATATCGAAAGATATCGTTGAAGCTTTTCTATATTCAAATTCAGCCAAAGAACTTTGGGATGAATTATTTCAAAGATATGGTGATAGTAATGGACCTCTTCTTTACCAGATCACAAGGGAGATTTGTAGTTTTAGCTAAGGAAATTACTCAATAACAGTGTATTTCACGAAACTTAAACAAAGGTGGGATGAATTGGCTAGTTTAAAGACGTTTCTTGTTTGCGGTTACGGTGCAGCAAAATTCTTTATGGATTTTGAGAACGATGCAAGGTTGATGCAATTTCTTATGGGCTTAAATGATAGTTATGATCACGTGAGGAATCAAATTTTACTCATGGATCCCTTGCCATCAGTTAATAAAGCTTATTCAATGGTCTTGCGTGTGGAGAAGCAAAGAGAAATGAACCATTTTACTGTTGAATCTAGTGAATCTTCTGCAATTATGCTTGCTCAGGGTAATTCAGGTTACAATAAAAGCAATTTTAAGGATAGCAAGAACAATTATAAGAGAAGAGAGAGTACTGGAAAGGAGAACCAGTTTTGTGACAATTGTAGAACCAAAGGCCATACAAGGGAGACATGTTTCAAGATTATAGGATATCTTGATTGGTATTATGAGTTAAAGCAAAAGAAAGGTCAGTCACAGGCTCATATGGTTGAAAATGTAGGAGAAACTCCTTTTGATGTCTAGAATGAAAACTCAAAGGGACCTATAGTAGAATGGAGTGAGAATCTCACTAAGATCATTCAACAAGAAGTTATGATAGCCATGAAGGACAAGCAGATGATGACTGTAACTGATGAAAATGTATATGTGAACAATTCTTCTTTTGCAGGTACTGCATCTAACAAGGTTTTTAAAGGTACTGATGATAAGAACATAGGTGAATGGATCATTGACACAGGGTGTACTGACCATATGACCTATAACATTTCTTTTTTTGACACATTACACAAATTAGCCAAGCCAAAATCTGTCAAATTACATGATGGAGCCATAAAACTAGTTCATTATATAGGAACAATAAAGCTAAATGACAGAATTATTTTGACTAATGTCCTTTACATACCTTCTTTCAAATGTAATCTGATCTCAGTAACATCATTAACAAAAACAAATAAAATTGCAGTTAAATCCTTACCAAATTATTCTATTTTTCAAGATTTGCAGAGTAACGAGAAGATTGCTATTGGTCATGAGCAAGATGGGTTATATTTGCTGAATAAGAAGTCTTTTGATATTGTAAGTAGTAAATGTATGGCTACTTGTACTGAAAACAGTAGGAAAATACAAAAGTTTAAACTTTGGCATTCTAGACTAGGACATATTTCTAATCAAAGATTGAAATATGCTGGTGTACTTGACCATGATGAATTGTGTGACATTGTATGCTCAATATGTCCTATTTCTAAACAATCAAGAGTTTCTTTTCCTACAAATGTTACAAAATCAGAAAAATTGTTCCAATTAATACACATAGATCTGTGGGGTCCTTATGGTGTGCAATCTATAACTGGAGCAAAATTCATGGTAACTATAGTGGAAGATAAATCTAGGTATACATGGGTGTATATGATAAATACTAAGCATCAAGTTTGTTCAGTTTTAAGCCATTACTTGCAGTTAATTGAAAGACAATTTGGAGTTAAAGTGCAAAAGGTTAGAACCGACAATGGAATTGAGTTCTTGAATACTTAATGTAGGGAATTATTTCAATCTAAGGGTATAATGCATCAAAGATCTTACATATACACTCCCCAACAAAATGGTGTGGTAGAGAGAAAACATAGAAGTTTGTTACAGATAGCAAGGGCATTTATGTTCCAATGTCATTTTCCTAAAAATTTCTGGTCTGAATGTCTATTGTCAGCAACTCATGTTATAAATAGAATACCTACTATGGTTTTAGATTGGAAGTCTCCTTATGAGGAATTGAATGGTAAACCTCCTGATATCTCATATTTCAGAACTACTGGTTGCCTTTGTTTTGCAACAAATATAAACCCTCACAAAACAAAATTCGGTCATAGAGCACAACCTGCAGTTTTACTTGGTTACTCCCAAAACCATAAAGCATATAAATTGTTCAATATTAACTCTAAAACCATTTTTCATTCTCGAGATGTACTTTTTCATGAACAACTATTTCCTTTCCAAATTTTCCACTCCATTACCTATGATACACCTGTTTTACCAAATATACTAGAACCAGTTAATGATTTTCATCATGATCTTGAAAATAATTCCTCTTTATCAAATTCTCCTTCTTCCAAACCTTTAAACTTGGTTACCCAATTACATGATTCATTAGATATTCAGGAGAGTCATATTATATCAGATGCACATAGTCATTCAGATCATGAAACTAGATTAGAACTTATAGATTCTCAACCAATCATTAGAAGGAGTAATAGAGTGACACAAAAACCATCTTGGCTTCAAGATTTTGTGGCAGCAGCACATACCAATGGTACATCATATGTTGCTCAGCAATCTCTCGCAGGTATTTCTACTCTCCATCCCTGTTCTGCACTTTTACCTACATCCTTATGCATTAGTTCATCATATACTTCTTTTGTATCCAATGTGTCAAAGATTCCAGAGCCTGTTTTTTTTTCATCAAGCTAATAAAGACCTTAATTGGGTGCAAGCCATGCAAAAGGAACTTACAGCCTTAGATGAGAACAAAACTTGGGTTCTAACTGATTTACCAAAGGGTAAGAAAACTATTGGTTCTAAATGGGTGTACAGGGTAAAGTACAAATCAGATGGGAGTGTTGACCGGTATAAGGCACGTTTAGTTACCAAGGGTTATACACAATTATTGGGATTAGATTATACTGAAACTTTTTCCCCTGTGGCTAAACTAGTGACTATTAGAATATTTTTGGCAGTTGTTGCTTCTAAAGGGTGGTCCTTGCATCAATTGGATATCAATAATGCATATCTCCATCGTTTTCTTGATGAAGATATATATATGATACCTCCAGCAAGTTACACAAAAGCCATTCTAGGACAGGTCTGCAAGTTACAGAGATTTTTGTATGGCTTGAAGCAAGCAGGCCGTTAATGGAATAAAGAACTTACCAAGCATTTAGGAGAGTATGGGTTTTAACAGTCCCAAAATGATCATTGTCTTTATACAAAAGGTACAAACAATGATTTTTTGGCTTTATTATTATACGTAGATGATATTTTGATTACTGGATTTGATGAAAAGTTGATTGTTGATGTCAAGCAGTTTTTACATAAAACATTTACTATTAAAGATCTAGGCCCTGCTAAGTTTTTCTTAGGTTTGGAGATAGCTAGATCAGGAACGGGCATGTGTGTTACACAAAGAAAATATATAATGGATTTGGTACAGGAGGTCGGTATACAAGATGCCACAGCAGTACATACACCTTTAATCTAAAACTTAAACCAGATGAATGTGATTTATTGAAGGATCCTGAACAATATCGAAGTTTAGTGGGCCGCTTACTCTACTTCAATTTAACAAGACCAGATGTAACTTACTCAGTTCAACAACTGAGTCAATTCATGCAAGCCCCTACTACAACACACTTAAAAGCTGCTATTCATGTGTTGAAGTACTTGAAAACTTATCCAACAACAGGATTGTTTTTCCCTGCCACCAATTCTTTTCAACTACAAGCTTTCTGTGATGCTGATTGGGCCTCTTACCTCACCACTAGAAAGTCTCTTACTGGATATTGCATTTACTTGGGGAATTCCTTAGTCTCATGGAAAACAAAAAAGCAAAACACTGTTAGTAGATCTACTGCAGAGGCTGAGTACCATGTCATGGCTGTTACTGTGTGTGAGTTGAAGTGGATTTCTTATGTGCTTCAAGATCTCCAATTATCTTTGTATCTTCCCATTCCAATATTTTGTGACAACCAGGCTGCTTTACACATAGCAGCAAATCCTATGTTCCATGAAAGAATGAAACATATTGACATTGATTGTCATGTGGTTCGTAATCAGCTTCAAAATGGGTTCATTACCATTGCTTATGTGCCGTCAAAACACCAATTAGTAGATGTTTTTACAAAGAATCTGAGTGCTTCTATGTTCTCTCGTCTCCTTTCCAAGATTGGGTTGGTTGATTTCTCACCAACTCCATCTTGAAGGGGGGGGGGGGTGAAAGTATATTGATATCAATTCTATTTTGATCTTGTGGCTCTAATTTATCTTCAATAAGTTGCTAACTGGCAATGACAATAGTTGTTTTTTAGTTTAAGAGCGATAGAGACCTGTATGAGAGAAAAAATCTCTCTTTGTATTTTTAATTTTCATTCTCTCTCAAGAAAATGATTTGATTTTCTCAATTGATTTCTCCTTCTTGACTATGATTGCCATGAATTAGCTCATCAGTGTCTCTACAGATTTATTTATAAGCTGCCATATAGTACTCGACATCTTGTCCCGACAAATCTTTTAAAAGATTTATTTATAAGCTGCCATATAGTACTCGACATCTTGTCCCGACAAATCTTTTAAAAGTTGTAGCGGTGGTTTGAACCACCCCTAAAAAAATTCCTTTCAAAATTTTGAATTTTAATTACCAACGATTAGGACGGTTATTTACGCCCATAAAACCGCCTCTATAATATTTCCAACCACTTGTAGGGGCGGTTGGAACCGCCTTTAACACCATTTTTTATTATTATATTCATAATTTTTTAGCCATTATAGAGACAATTGCACACGTGGCTATACTATTTGCTGCCAAATTATTGTTAAATTAGTTAAGTCAAGATGCACTTTAAACTGCCCCTATGGTACATATTTATGATGTATGTTTGGTGTGGAATAATGAATTTTGGTATAAAATTTATTAACATCACATTTTTATTATATTTTATTCGATCATTAAAACTTTAAACAGAAATAAACTAAAGACATCGATCAATTATTCAGAAAATATAAATAAATTCATATTGCAATTTTTAAAAATGCGTGTCTAATATTCAAAACATGACTAATATAAAAAATAATAAAAATCAAACAACTCAAATTAATGTATTTGAAAGAACATGTCCTAATAAAAGAAACAATATAAATAATAAATCAAGTGGTCCAAACATTAAATCTCAAACGGTTCAATTGTCGTTCCTCCTTGGATCATGACTTGAGTAAGAAGAATTATTGTTAGGGGAAAATGCATGTCGGTCACTCCCATCATCATTGACCTGTTAGTGATATGTGAAATAAAATATTATTAGTTCACATAAATATCTTCTCATAAGTCCCAATATGCATTATTTCAGTTTAATTACATACCATACATATTTGTAGAAAATAATTTTTTTATCATTTCATGAATCAAAAGCTCATAAGCAACAAAATGATATTTATTTTTTAATAAATAAACACACTATAAATAAAGAACCAATTTTAAATATGATACCAGAGAGTTGCCAGATCGTGTACGTGCCCAGGATACATTCGGCAAAAAAATTCTCTCAAGCCACGCAAGTTTCCTCCATTGATTCATATTTGTTTGTCACGGTTTCCTGTGATTGTGTTGCATTTGAAGCCTCCCATCTTGATCCAACATCATAAGATGTCACACCAAAATAGCTTCTAGGTGTGGCACCAAGACCAACATCACGCACTCTGCCATCATGCTCTGGACCCATTATTTCTCAAAAAATTTGCTCATTTAGTTGAGATAAATCAATATTTGAACCTTGATTTCGTTCAATAACAAGAGCATGAGCTTTTTCCCCGTAAGTTTAAGAGATATTATAGATACCATCAATTGTTCTATAGGATCATTCACAAATGTCCTATTCTTTTTCTCGTGAGTTGCTTCAAAGAATGTCAATCTATTTGGAACTTTTTCAGTTTCTTTCTCCTATATTCAAAATGTTCAATGTTTCACGTTATAACTTAATTAAGACTCCCACAAGTATTTAGAGGATAAATACTTACCACGTCTTTTCTTTTCCTTGCATAACTCTTTCTACCACATGTGCGTGCATTATTTTGTTTCTTTGCATTAATCGGTGTTTATAGCACTTGACCTCTATATAAACAAAATAAAATATAAAAATGACATATAACTAAAATTAAAAATAAATAGCACATACCTGACTTTCTTCAGCAAACCATGAATTAACAAGAGTTGGCCATTGTTCTTCGATGACACCCTCGGGTACATTTCTTATAATTTCTTCCTTAGTCTTGGATAAATTAAAATTTTTTTGCCTTCAAATCACATTTATTAATTGTATTTTTTAATCTTTACTATTTTTATAAAACCGCGAGGATAGGCAAGTCAAATATGAGAGTACATTATTGAATTCACTAGATAAAGAGATTCAATTATTTAATTGACCTGAAAATATCTTCAAATACAAAATAAAAAGAAAAAAAAATGATTTATGCCTTTTTAATCTATAAATCACGTTGACTCGTGACGAAGAAAAGAGTTGGTAAGTCTTGGGTAGTTCTCAATTATTTCCAACAATCCAACTAATGAAACTTGTCTTTGAAGATGAGTAGACAGGCATTAACCCTCTTCGAAAAGAAAAAGTTAATTCTAAAGTTCTATAATTCCTACCGCTACATTAATGAAATAATTCAACTTATAGATGCATTTTCCTTTTTTTTATTGTCAAATAATTCAACATATATATTAATTGTCAAATAAGAATGATTTTAATCTTCCAAAAGCCTGCAATTTTACAAACCTGTTGCGATTTTCCAAACCTGCTGCAATTTTTCAAATAATAAAAAATCACAATAAAGAGTCAGCCTACGTACCAGTTACAGTCTCCTTAACGTGTAAAGAGAGAGACAAACAGGAGGATCTTGAAACAAGGCTGAGAAGCATCTGGTCTTTACGAAACCATAGATGAGCAAGATTAGGAACAATTGAGTGGAATCGGTAGTAGAAGGCATAGTTGGATTAGAAGCAGAAATGCCATTAATAAAATCATGGAGGTTATGGTATTAAAAGAGGAATAAATTGTGCCTTCCATACTAAATAGTTTCTAGTATTTAATTTCAAAGCAAATTTATAATTACTAGAAACAAGTATTGAAGGAGTTGAAGAAGAAGGAATGACCACCATAATGAGAAATATATGATAAAAGAAGTCGAGTTAAAGAAACCAGGTTATATTAAATATATTGCAAGAAAACCACTGTAAGATCAAGAATAACACTTTCAGAAATCAAGAATCTGTGGATTGCTTTGTAATATGAGTTAATTATTATATTGAATAAAATATCTTCTAAAATATAATAATGGAGCACTTGCAAGTATCTGTATATACATGTATATTCGGTCAAACATAATTTTCTTTATTTCTTTTTTTTCCTCTAAAATCCAATTTTCATTTTTAATTGATTTCACTGTTTTTTCATATCATTAGCTATTTATTTTATTTTATTTTAATTCTTACTATTATTTAGTATATTTATTTATGTCTGCTTTTGTTTTAAGTTATTATCAATTTACGGATAGCTAAAGAATAGATTTATAAAGTTGATTCCTGAGTTTATTCAGACCGATCCATTTAAAGTATCAGGATTGAGTTCAAAGACTCGGGTATCCTACTACCTGTTATTCATTTAATTAATATCCTAAAAATATTTAAAATAATTATTTTCTTAAAAGAAAATTACATATATACATCTTTCTAAGTATAATTAATATTATAACTATATTTAATATTGACTAGTGTTCAAGAACGTGCATTTTACTTGTTGAACATACCTGTTGGAATGATTATTTAAAATTTGTTTATATATTTTTATTAATTTTTACAAAGACTATAAAAATTCAAAATTTTTAGTTATAATTATTACGTACATAAAAATAGGTGCACATTATTATCATATATATTTAGTGTTTGATGAAAAATTTTAATAATTTATTACAATAGATTTTTTGCCAAAATGGAATAGTTACAAAGTTGAAAATAAATAATTATTTTATCCAAGATCTCACCATATAGAAAAATAAATACATATATAAATTATTGGTAATCAAATTCAAAATTGTTTTGTGATAATATACCAAAAAAAAAAAAATCAAAAGTTAAAATTAGTACATCAGCCAAGGAGAAGTTTCAGATATAGCAATAGCAAAGAAACTCTTGATAGTGGAGAGTCTTCAATGAATTATTGATAATAAAAGCAAAAAAAAAAAAAAAAAAAAAAAAAAACATTGATAGTAGCCAAAGAAAATATAGTTATTTGATGGATTAAATTTTCAATTGAGTTATAATTTAAATATTTGTCCTTTATTATCAGAATAATAAATATAATATTAAAATCAAAGTATAATAAAATTTTAAATTAAAAATATGCAACAACTTAAAAAAAAGAAGCGTTAAATGTTAAAAAATTATAATCATGATTTAAATAAATTTTTTAAAACTTAAAAAATTTATACTAATTGAAAATTGATCAACAAATTTACGTAACAGATTAATGATAAAATAATTAATACCTTCAAGAGAATGATACTGAAACATCCCGAATTTTTATTTTTGAAATCTTTGGATTTTTATTTAATTAAAAAATCGAGAATTTTGACCGTGTGGGCTGTAAATGTAATACAGTCTCAATTCGAGCCCAAATTTTCGAATTGGGCCCAAGCCCAAATATAATGTCGAAAATTTTGAATCGAGAACAGTTAAATTTTCGAATAATAATATGAAGTCCAGCAATTAATCTATTATGTATATATATAAATTAATTTTCCTAAAAATCAAATATCATAATTGTTCATATTTTATTAATATTGAGTAAAGGGAGAAAATATTATGGAACCAAACTAAATAATTAAAATAATCGAACCGGGCCTTAAAACTAAATTGATCTTTCGAAAACCACACAAATAGCTTGAAAACCAAGTGAAAAACCTGTAAACCGAACAAAAATCGAGCCGAATCATTAAATTAGACCAAACCGGTTTGAATCGAACCGGAATGGTCTAGAAGCCCCAAGATTTTTTTTTCTTTTTTTTCTTTTTTTTTTTCTTTTTTTTTTTTTTCTTTTTTCTTTTCCCTTCTTTTTCCTTGCGCCAGCGCCATGCGCGCGACCTCCTCTCCCCTTATCCCCTTCCGTTTCCGGCCACCTGAGCCGATCGAACCTCCACTGCACAGCATCGAACGGCAGCGTCTCCCTCCCTGTCCTCGTTTCTGGAAACGCAGCAGCTAGGCGAGCTGCGATTTACCTCTGGCGAGCGGCGCAGCAACACCTCCTCTGACTCAGGCGATCTCCTCATCATCGGACAGCTCCAGCCACCTCCTCCATCGACGACGAGCGTTGAACAACGGTGAACTGCAGACGTTGCTTTGGATTTGGCGGCGGCGACGAAAGTGGCGATAGGCCACTGTCGAGCTCGATTCGCCCAAATGAAGTGCCGATCTCGCAAAACGAAGGCCAAACATGGACTCTGGATGAAAAGTGGAGTCAGGTGGCGTGAAAAGCACTCAATTCCGGGCAGGATCGGTTTTCCGACCACCGTGCACGGCGGCAACAGCGGCGGTTCGGTGACCAACCGGCGACGCTCCGGCGAGACCCCAAGAGGCAGAATGATCTCCTCTTCGCGTGGATCATGGAATTATGGTCCGATTCTCAAACGGTACGCCCTAATACCTATTTCCCAATTTTTGTTTTAAACTCCAAAATTTAAAACTATTAATTGATTAAGTTGAAATCAAATATAATCCATGCTATGAAATTTATTAGTGGGTATAATGTAGTTACAAATTAATTTTGAACATTATTAAATAAATTCCATGATTAGTATTATAATTAGGTGATTTGAGGAGGAAAATAAATTAGAATCAGTTAATTAGTTAATTAGATAATCATTAGTTTAAAATTAGCCGATCGTGCATAAGAAAGGTAAGGCGAATTTTAGTTGGTTAACGGTTAGATCCGAGATTTTAATAAATTAAGATTTGGGAGGCCTAGCCATTTTTTTATATTGATATAAAAACCGAATTTTAATAGGTAGTAGTTATAATTAGTTATTGTTAAATATGTTTTAGCTGCTTAACAAATTAGTTACTGTAAAGCTATTAATTTAGTTAACTAATGACTTAATAAATGATTTTAGATGGATATTATTAAAATTCGTTTATAAATTTTTGGTTGAGTGTCGATATAGTTGTTTTGAAAGGAGGATGGGATTTTAAATTGATTGATTGCCCGACGGATGGGCTGTGTGCACTGATTGATAAATATATCATAATATTGGGATATTTGAGCCGGTAGATAGTCCAACTTATAAGGGGAGGTGCTGCCGAAATTTCGCTAGAACCTAGTCTAGATTTAATTAATAACATAATCAATAAGTTTATTTAGATTAATTCTATAACTTGTTATGATTATTTTACTATTATCATGATTGTTCATTTAATTATTCAATTATTTATTTATTTCATCATTGTTGTTTATTGTCAATATTATTTATTTATTTGTTTGTTTGCATTTGAGTATGAATGTCTAATCGTGCATTACATTTCGATATGTAGTTGATCAATATGTCTGCATTTAATTGCAATGTTTGATTAACTGTGTTGTGATAATGCTATGCTTTGTTTGTGTGGAGTTGGGATGAAGTGGGTCACCATGGGTTTGTGAGACCGTTACCGTTATATGGATCCATTACCGTTAGCCGGGTAAATGGGAGATCGGCGCCCCCGTGTGCACCTACCGTTACCGTTAACCACAGATTGGCTTCTCGTCGTTGCGCACCGGACAGTCTAGATTTGATCGCAGCCCGCAGGGTGGCCTTCTGTTGTGAGCGCTTGATGATCTAGATTGGATGGAGACCACCGGGTTGCCTCCTGTTGGTATGAAAAAGAAAAGAGAGGATAGAAAAACAATGAGAGGGCTGGTCAAGTGAGGGTTAGACCGGTCGGCCAGTATGGGGGATCGGCTCCCTGGTGCACATGTGAGAGGATGAGCCATGTGGGAGGACGGCTCATCGGGGGTTCGGTGACTCCACTGACTAATTTCCACATGATGTGATTATTTGAAGGTGATATTGTTTGTGAGTGCTGGTGACATGCCATTTGTGTGACTGGCTGCGTGAGCATATAACTAGTCGGATGACTAGATTGATATATATTTACACATTTGTGTGAATGTGTGTGTTGTGCAGTAATAGTTACTCCTTAGAAAGCTCACATATCTTGTTTAATTTTTCAGGAAATAAGTTTCTCTTTAATTCGGTTAAGCTATGTTCCTTCGTCGCAGAGCTAGAAAGAAAATTTTCCTAGACCAATGAATATTTTGCTATGTATCTAGATGTATAAAAATCTATGTATATCTATTAGTTAGTGACTCCGCAGTTGTAGAATTTGTATACAATTAGTCGTGTATTAACATAGACAATATAATTATGTGAGCCTATATTAAAAAAATGTGGTGTATTGAAAATTGGGCTAGAACTATGGAATGTTGAAGATGATAAATTTGGACCGAGGTATAATAAAATCGTGAAATATATTTTTCATATAAATATGGGCTAAATGTTTAAAATTTATATTGAGATAGTAAATTTTAGTGATTCAGGCTTACTACGGGCCTCGGGGGTCTTAAGTTTACCTGGGCCCTAGTGCCGGTCCGACCCATGGAAATGGGTCGTGACAGATACAAATATATTTTTTATTTTTTCAACCAATAAAATTAAAATTTTTAAAGTTTTATATTTTTACCGTATATATCTTATATAATATATAATATAATTTATTATTTTATCTAATAGAATTTACTTTTAAATAGAAAATTTAAATCCTTAATAATTAAATTAGCTTTATTTTTCAACCAATAAATTGAAATTCTTCAAGTTTTATATTCTTACCATATATATCTTATATAATATATAAGATATTATTTTATTTTATTTTATTCCATAGAATAAATATTTAAATAGGAAATTAAAATTCATAATAATTAAATTAGTTTTATTTTTCTACCGATAAAATTAAAATCTTTAACAATTTCCTATTTAGAATTAGATTTAAACTTATGATAGTTGCTAGAACATACTTAATAAATATAAATAAAAACTATTCTATCCATTTAAATAGAGAAAGTTAAGATTATATTTATCACAAGAAGAAAACATAATGCAAATTCAATAATTTCAAATTAGCAAAACTTGATGTAATGATTCTTCATAGTCAAAAGCAATAAATTCGTCATAGTCAAGAGTAACAAATTCATGATAGTCAAAATTCAAAAACAATTAAAATCAAATATATATATAGTAGTATGATATGACAAAATCTTAATTAGAATAGTATGAAAGGATAAATTCCTAATTAGAGTGGGATTAAAGTTATAATATTAATATAATAAAAATAATAAATTGATATCATAATTATAATAGACTTAAAGTCAAATTCCTAATTAGAATGAGATTAAATTTATAATATTAATAAAAGGAGTTACCGATGAAGGATTAATAAATTTAATATCTTATACTATAATATATTTAAATTATAAGATATTAAATCATAATATTTTTACATGTATAGGAATTTCAAAAGTTTCCTAATTAGAATAGGACTAAATTATTTTTAATAATATTTTTAATTAATCAACTACTAAAGTACTAATAAAATTAAGAGTTTTCTAATTAGAATAAGATTAAATTATTCTTTAATTAACCAATAAAATTAAAAGTCTGCATGGGTGTTTTAGAAACCCAATGTTTCCCCCTAATTCGCGTACATACACACACATATATAATTCCTATACATGCAAAAAAAAATATGATTTATTATATTATAATTTGAATATTAAAATTTCTATGACTATCTTATTTCGATCGAAATACTTGAAACTAAAAAAATAAAAAATAAAAGATATTATCTTGACAAATATTAATCTTACAATTCAAATAAAATTTAAACTATTAATAAAATATAAAATAAAAAGGGAGGAAGAAAAGAGAAAAGGAAATGTAAGCATACAAAATATATGGTGGAGAAGAGATATGTAGTGAAAATAAGTTAAACGAATATCGTCTGCAACTTTAGCAACGGATAGAAATTCCGTTGCTAAACCGTTTGTAAAACAGCTCTCGGCAACGGAAAAAAAATAAATTCTTGTTATAACTTTAGACACGGAAAAAAATTCTGTTTCTAATACGTTTTTAGAACCTTTTGTCAACACTTAGCAACGGGGAAAATAATGAAATAAGATTTGTTAATTAATAAAAATAATATAATTAAGGAAACAGATATAATCAATCTAATTAAAAATTATTATATAATTTTAATCAATAAATAAAATTAAATTTTTTTAATTAAAGGGTTTCATCTTTTTAAGATATTTCATAATAATGCTATTCAGGAAGGAGAGCTGATAAGCTTGTAATTATTCACTATTACTAAACAATTGCAGTTAATCTACAAATCTAAATTATAAGAATTATAAATTAAAACTATTCTATTAATTTGTAAATAGAGAGAGTTAAGATTATATTTACCACAAAAAGAAGACATGATTATAAACTCAATAATTTCAGATCAGCAAAAATTTGATGTAACAATTCTTGATAATAAATTTTTATTAGTCAAAAGCAACAAATTCTTGATAACCAAAAATAATTAAAAATAAACTTATATATAGTGGTATGATAGGATAAATTTCTAATTAGAATGAGATTAAATTTATAATATTAATATAATAAAAATAATAAATTGAAATCATAATTATAATAGGATTAGTATTGATATTTTTGTCAATTCATAAACTTAGCAGGGATGTTTTAGAAACTCAATGTTTGCTCCTCATTCATACTTTTATATAAATTATAGATAGATATTATATTTTTTGTTAGATTATTTTAATAATCTATATGGCCCATGTAATTAAAGGTCTAGTTCTAATTAAGGTGGCCCAAGATGATGGTTATTGGACTTAATGGAATGAAGACCAGTTAGGGTTTTAATACCCTTCCTCTGCCTTATAAAAGATTAAGGAAATTAACAGCGTAGGTTAAGAGAGTGTAACGGCTATCTCAAACACATAGCGGTGATAGGTTGTTTGAGAGAACGTGAAAAGAAAACTCCCGTTGCTGTCGATAATTCTCTGACCATGAAGAGAGAACTTATAGACAAAAGGCCAGAGTGAAAAAACATAGATCTACTGTTACGGTAAGAATCGAATTGCCGCAACGAGATAATCAATAACTATGGATCAAGGTACGCTTCTGTCAATAGTTTTTCTATTAAATAATTTCTGGACAAAACGATCTAGGTAGCATTAAAGATTTTACATGTGGCATCAGAGCCTAGTTTGTTCTAGATTTATTTGATAGATTTTGTATTTGGCTTGGTTCATGAAAATTAATTTCGTATTATGAAATTATTTTAATCTAGTATAAACGAAGCCAAAGTTATAGAAATAGGAAAACTGTTTGTTTTCTTTGTGCTTTTTAAATTATTCTGCTGTAATTTATAAAAGAAAGATCAAGACATCTTATTGTATAATGTCATTAAAGTTTTGAGATCCTAATTCAATCTCATAAGGTTCTGCATAATTCAATGTTTAATGAATGGAAAACTTGTTAGTTACCAAAGTGACCTTGTTTGGATTTATTTAGATATTTGATTATGCAGTTTTTCAATTGTTCATATCATGTGATGCCGTTAAATGACATAAAAGATAAAATTAAACAATTGAGATAATTGATTATAATGTTATGAGGTTACCCAAAGGTAGACCATTACTTATAATCAATGGCGTCAAAGAGACCTATCATTGTATTTGATAAATATGTATGTATACCCAAAGGTAACATAAATATTTTCTTGCTGTATTATTGCTAAAACTGGACTCTAGAAAGGAGCACGGGCATGCTGTAATGAACATGGCGTGCTGCGGACTCCAGAGAGTAGCATGGGGCATGTTGTAATGAGCACGGGCGTGCTACAGACC
This sequence comes from Jatropha curcas, assembly GCF_041381405.1. Taxonomy (NCBI): domain Eukaryota; kingdom Viridiplantae; phylum Streptophyta; class Magnoliopsida; order Malpighiales; family Euphorbiaceae; genus Jatropha; species Jatropha curcas. The sequence continues at coordinate 10,418,379 of NC_143159.1, forward strand.
TCAGAGAACAACACGGTTTGTGCTGTAATTAGCACGGGCGTGTCCAGAGCTTCAGAGAGTAGCACGGGCCATGCTGTAATGTAGCACAGGCGTGCCCTGAGTTCTAGAGAGAAGCACGGGCGTGTTGTAGTGAAACATGGGCGTGCCTCTGCTCTTTAAATGGCAAATCAATTCGCGAGTTCCTGTTCATCAATGAATATCTATTAGAGTATTTTATTCTTGGCATCATTATTGATTAAAGCTATGTATTTAAGTATTACCCAAAGGTGAATTTAAATGCATAATTAAGTTTGTTATTTGTTTTAATCCATTTAAGTTTTTTTTTCTTAAAGTGTTAACGTATGATTATATGTATTATGCTGCAGTTTCTTCCAACATGTTCGCTATGGGCACTGGGTTGATTAAGTTCAATGGATTGAACTATGCTGATTGGTCTCATCAAATCCATTATCAGTTAGGAGTTCTGGACTTGGATCTGGCATTGTCTCTAAAAAGCTAGCAGCCATCACAGAGACTAATACAGAAGTTGACAAGTCTCATTATGAGGCTTGGGAGCGATCTAACAGGCTAAGCTTGAACTTAATGAGGATGACAATGGCTGAAAATGTTAAGCCATCAATGCCCAAAACGGACGACGCTAGAGAGTACATGTTGAAGATTAAGGAATACTCCCAATCGGATATAGCTGACAAATCCATAGTAAGGTCCTTAATGAGTGAGCTAACGACCAAGAAGTTTGATTGGTCACAATCCATTCATGATCATGTGACTAGCATGCAGAATTTGATAGCCAAATTGAAATCGATGGGTATGGATGTGAGTGAGTCCTTTTTAGTTCAATTCATTATCAACTCACTCCCTCTTGAGTTTGGTCAGTTCCAAGTGAATTACAACACCCCTAAGGAAAAATGGAACATTCAAGAAATTAAGGCCATGCTGATACAAGAGGAAGGGAGACTAAAGAAAATGAAGGAACACTCCGTTAATCTCACTGTTCATAATGGAGCTAGTAGCAGCAACAACAAATCAGAGAAGAAAGGCAAGAAAAGGACAAAGCCCCAATGAAGTTGAATGAGGGCCAAATCCGTAAGGAGCTGAAGTGCTACTTCTATAAGAAGAATGGTCACTTCAAGAAGGATTGTCCGAAAAGCAAGATCTAGTTCGAAAAGAAAGGTATATTTTACGTTTCAGTATGTTTTGAATCAAATCTTATTGAAGTGCCTAATAATACCTACGTGGTTAGATTCTGGTGCAACTACTCATGTGTCTCATGTTATACAAGGATTCCTTTCGATCCAACCCATAAACGAAACTGAAAAGTTCCTATACATGGGAAACAGAATGAAGGCATGAATTGAAGGAATTGGGACTTATAGATTGATCCTGGACACTGATTGTTATTTGGATCTTAAAAAGTGTCTCTATGTTCCTGAATGTGTTAGAAATTTAGTTTCTGTAGGGAGGTTGGACAATATTGGTTTTAATTTCAAGATTGGTAATGGTGTTTTTTCATTGAATAAACATAAGTACTATTATGGTTCTGGTACTTTAATTAATAGTTTGTATCATTTTAATCTTGATATTAAATTTGTTGAATCCTTGTTTAATGTGAGCACAATATAGGCAATAAACGTAGTGCACATAATGAATGTTCTGCTTTCTCGTGGCATCAAAGGTTAGGTCACATATCCAAAGAAAGGATTTTGAGGTTAGTGAAAGGTGAAATCTTACCTCAATTGGATTTTACTGACCGGGATGTGTGTATACATTGCATTAAAGGTAAGCAAACTAAACACACATTAAAGAATCCAGCCACAAAAAGCAATGAATTGCTAGGTCTTATACACACTGATATATGTGGTCCTTTCAACGTTCCCTCTTAGGGCGATGAAAAGTATTTTATCACTTTTATTGATGATTTCTCACGGTATGGTTATGTAAATTTGCTGCATGAAAAGTCTCAATCAGTGGATATCCTTGAAATATTCATTAATAAGGTAGAGAGGTAGTTAAATAGAAGAGTTAAAGTTGTGAGATCTGATAGAGGTGGTGAATATTATGCTAAGTTTAATGAAAATGGACAAGTCCAGGTCCATTTGCAAAGTTTCTTCAAAGTCGAGGCATATGTGCGCAATACACAATGTCGGGTACACCTCAACAGAATGGTGTAGCTGAAAGGCAGAATCGTACACTTATGGAAATGGTTAGAAATATGTTAAGTAACAATACTATACCTTTATCATTATGGATGCATGGCTGCATATTTGCTTAATGGGGTTCCTAGCAAAGCAGTTCCTAAGACCTCTCATGAACTGTGGATGGGAAGGAAACCTAGTTTAAGACATCTTCATGTTTGGGGTTACCCAGCACAAGTCAGGATATATAATCCACATGAAAAGAAGCTTAGTGCTAGAACGGTTAGTGGATTTTTCATAGGATATCCTGAAAAGTCAAAAGGGTACAGATTTTATTGTCCTAATCATAGTAAGAGAATTGTAAAGTTTGGTAATGCTCAATTTATTGAAAATGGCCAAATTCGCAGGAGTGGTGAACCACGTAAAGTGGATGTGCAAGAGATTTAGATTGAGAGTCCAACTCAGGTGGATTTTCCTAATGTCTCTTCTTCGGTTGTTGTTCCTCTGGTTGTATCACGGTTTAACAACATGGTTGAATAATAAAATAACATTCCAAACCCACAAAATGACCATATAAATGATGAACCAGTAAATAATGAACAAGTCACAAATGAGCAAGTGGTTCCACAAGAAATAGTATTACGGAGGTCAGAAAGGCAAAGAAGGCCACCTATTTCTAGTGATTATGTTGTGTACTTACTTGAGCATGAATGTGAATTGAGCATCAGTAAGGATATAGTCTCTTTCCAGAAAGCCATGGAATGTGATAATTCTGAAAGTGGTTTAATGCCATGAAAGAAGAAATGAAATCAATTAGTAATAATCAAGTTTGGGACTTGGTTGAGTTGCCTAGGAGTTCAAAACAAGTTGGTTGTAAATGGGTTTTCAAAACCAAATGGGACTCTAAGGGCAACATTGAAAGATATAAGGCCCGACTTATTGCTAAAGGTTACACTCAAAAGGATGGCATTGACTATAAAGAGACATTTTCTCTAGTTTCCAAAAAGGACTCTTTAAGAATTATTTTGGCTTTGGTAGCTCATTATGATCTAGAGCTTCACCAAATGGATGTAAAGACCGCTTTTCTTAATGGAGAATTAGAGGAAGAAGTAAACATATAACACCCTAGGTGAATCCCAGATCGGTTAAGTGCAAGGTGCAAGTGATGTACATAAGTATGGACAGACCTTAGACTGTTAAGAGGCCTTTTGGGTGGTCTAGCCAAGGTGTAAGGAGGGTACGGGCCTACCTTGTGTTAGCACCCAGGAACAAAATCATGCGGGCCTGTGGCCTAAAGCAAACAATATCTCGATCAGTCTGGGCTGTTACAACTTGGTATCAAAGCCCAAGCCTTGTTCCTCTGGCCGATGGTGGGGCAAACCTCAATGAGGACGCTGAGTCCCGAAGGGGGCATGAATGTAACACCCCAAGTGAATCCCATGATAAGTGTTATTTTTATAGTCTTTTTATTGTAATTTTGATTAAAATTTCTATTACTTTTAATTTATTTAAATTAGTTTTTATGTAATATTGATATGTTTTTATTTAAAAACTTCCTTGAAACACAACTCACTTGATTTTGAGGAAAAATGTAGGGTTTTGCAAGAAAAGAACAAAAATTCATTTAGCATGGTCAGCCCGTGCTAATCAGCAAGCTCGTGCCAAGAGTACAGCAAAACAAGCAAAAAGTCAGAGGCGCGCACGCCCCAGCCCGTGCTAAGGCGCACGCCCGTGCTCGCATTGGAGATGAAGTCCAGGCCCGTGCCGCTGAAGCACGCCCGTGCTATACATGCTCTAGACTTCTTGAGGCACACACGCCCTATGCCGTGCTAATCAGCACGCCCGTGCCACAAGACCTTCTTCAAAGCGTGCTAGACAGCACGGCCCGTGCTGAGACCTCTAGACTTCTAAAGCCTGGCACGCCCTAGACCGTGCCATTCAGCACGCCCATGCCAAGCAAGGGATCCTGAATTGAGTCAAAAGTTACCAACTAATTCCTACCATTTTCACAGCTCACTTTGGACACTTTCTTCACATGCCAGTCAAGCTTCAAACATATGCACATGGAAAGCCATAATTGAGAGACATTTATGGCTTGATTTAGAGCTTTTCCACCTAATAAAGTTGGACTTTATTCATTAAAACATATGGATTGCTCCCCCAAGAAGTCTATATAAAGAGGAGAAGTAAGCCATTCCAAACATACATTACTACTACACAACACTCCACTCCATATTTCTCCCATCTCTCATAGCTTGTAAATAGTTTTATTTTCTTTAGAAGTTAAGTATTCAAGAGTTGTGCAAAGGTTCAAGGAAGCCATCCAAGCAAATTGTTACTAGTTCTTATTTCTAAACTCTTAATCTTGTTTATTTCTTTCATTATTCTTATTGATTATGAAATACTTATCAAGCATTATTGAGTTTTATTTAAGTGCCATGTCTAACTAAACTCTTATACTAGGGGGTTGATGTAGCTTAATCTCTTTTCCAATTTATGCAATTAGATTTATTTTTCCTTATTCAAGTTATGATTTATTGATGAACTTAATGCTTCCAGGCAGAGGTTTCTCTTGGATTGATTTATTTCAATTATCACTATCGGAAGAAGGATCTTTGATATGAAAGGTTAATAAAACACATGAGAATAATAACTTGATGCGGAAGCTATATGGTTTGACTCATGGGGGGTTTTCATGATTTAGCAACCTTAAATTATTAATTCATAAATAACTACATAACTTAATGATTTAATTCATAATTGATTGTGCTATTGGAAGATAGGTAATTAAATGGAATTAAAATAGCTAGCAATACATTGGAAGAGCTTGTTAGTGAATTCAGAGTTGTTTCCCCTACTTGCATAATTAAATTGATTAATGAACTAATGAAATAAATTGGATAGGATTAAGTGAAATCAAAACCCTTAGTAGTTTTAATCCCTTGATTCCTTTTAATCAAATCTTGTTTACTTGACTCTTGTTTATTTTATTCATTCATTTTTACATTTATAAAACAATTCTCTCAATTATCGTTTAAATAATAACGAGATAACATAATTTTGGTACTTGGAATACAATCCTCGTGGGAACGATATCCTACTCATCATATATTACTTGTAGCGATTCGTACACTTGCGAAATAAGTTGTCATCCCACATCGGTTAAGTGTAAGGCGCAAGTGATGTACATAAGTATGGATAGACCTTAGACTGTCTAGAGGCCTTTTGGGTGGTCTGGCCAAGGTGTAAGGAGGGTACGGGCCTACCTTGTGTCGGCACCCAGGAACAAAACCGTGCAGGCCTGTGGCCCAAAGCGGGCAATATCTTGGTCAGTCTAGGCTGTATACATGGACCAACCGGAAGGATTTGTGACCACAAGAAAGGAAAGTTTAGTGTGTAAATTAAAGAAGTCAATATATGGACTGAAGCAAGCTTCTAGTCAATGGTATCTTAAGTTCAATAATATCATCACTTCATATGGGTTTACAGAAAACACTATTGATCAGTGTATCTATATAAAGGTCAGTGGGAGCAAGTTCATTATGTTAGTCCTATATGTTGACGACATCCTTCTAGCTGCGAATGATGTTGACTTGTTACATGATGTAAGGGTTTTCTCTCTAAGAACTTTGAAATGAAAGATATGGGTGAGACATCCTATGTGATAGGAATAGAAATATTCCGTGATAGATCATAAGGATTGTTAGGATTGTCTCAAAGAGCTTACATTGACAAGGTTTTAGAGAGATTTAGAATGGAAAAGTGCTCTACAGGAACAGTTCCAATTCAGAAAGGAGATAGGTTCAGCGAAATGCAATGTCCTAAAAATGATTTGGAACGTAAAGAGATGGAGTCTATTCCCTATGCGTCAGTAATTGGGAGCTTAATGTATGTTCAAACATGTACTCGACCGAATATTAGTTTCACCGTCGGAATGTTAGGGCGATATCAACGGATATTAGTTTCGCCATCGGAATGTTAGGCGATATCAAAGTAATCCCGGGATAGACCATTGGAAAGCTGCAAAGAAAGTACTTAGATATTTACAAGGCACCAAGGATCATATACTCACTTACAGAAAGTCCACCCATCTCGAAGTAGTGGGATACTCAGATTCAGACTATGCCGATTTTGTAGATTCGAGAAAATCTACATTTGGATACTTGTTTTTCCTAGCTGGAGGAGCAATTTCATGGAAAACTGGAAAGCAGTCTATCATTGCTACTTCCACAATGGAGGCTAAATTTGTGGCATGCTTTGCGACCACTATTCACGCATTGTGGTTGCGGAACTTTGTCTCAGGTCTAGGCATTATTGACAGTATAGCTAGACCGTTGAGAATTTACTCTGATAATTCCGCAGTTGTTTTCTTCTCTAAGAACGATAAGTATTCTAAGGGTGCAAAGCATATGGATTTAAAATACCTATCTATGAAAGAAGAAGTGCAAAAACTCAAGGTGTCAATTGAGCATATTGGTACTGATCTGATGATAGCGGATCCGCTAACTAAAGGATTACCATCCAAAATCTTCACTGGCCATGTTGAAAGGATGGGTGTTATAGATAAGTCATTGTTAGCATGATATTCAAACTTGTATATATATATATATATATATATATATATATATATATATATATATATATATATATATATATATATATATACATATGGTTATTTTGCTCATATTATTGTGACACTTGGGAATTCAATTAAAGATGTGTTTTGCTTATTTATTTGTTATCCACATTATAGATGTATATAAGAATGGTATAAGTGTGATAACAATAATGTTGATTGTAACAATGTATTATTTGTTGCATCATTTCTCAATTAAGGATTTATGAATTCAAATGGTCTATGATATATAGAAGGAATCATGTCGATTAATGACTTGTGACCGCCATAATCCAATCACTTCAATTCTAATTAAAGCTAATATAATAGATTCAAGAAAAGCACATGGGCCAAGTGGTAGATTGTTAGATTATTTTAATAATCTATGTGGCCCATGTAATTAAAAGGCTGGTTCTAATTAAGATAGTCCAAGATGATGGTTATTGGGCTTAATGTGATGAGGACCAGTTAGGGTTTTAATACCCTTCCTCTGCCTTATAAAAGATCAATGAAATCAATAACATAGGTTAAGAGAGTGTGACGACTACTTCAAACACATAGCGGTAATAGGTTGTTTGAGAGAATGTGAAAGGAAAACTTCCGTTGCTGTCGATAATTCTCTGACCATTAAGAGTGAACTTACAGACAAAAGGCCAGAGTGAAGAAACATAGATATACTGTTACGGTGATAATCGAATTGCTGCAACGAGGTAATCAATACCTATGGATCAAGGTACGCTTCCGTTAACAGTTTTTCTAGCTATTGATGAAGGTACGCTTCCGTTAACAGTTTTTCTATTAAATAATTTCTGAACAAAACGATCTAGGTAGCATTAAAGTTTTTACATTTTTTACTAAGTCAAAATATAATTTTATAATTTTTACTTAATTTTTATTTTTAAAAAATAAAAAAAGTTATTTTTAATATTAAACGGGTATATGAGGACAATGGGTTTTTCGATGCGAAAAGAAACGAAGCACGGGTTTGGTTTATTTTAATTTATAAAAATTGGTTTTTTTTGCTAGACCCGTTCAATGTTCCTCAGAAAGGCAACCTTATTTGAAAAAGGAGTTTTGTAAAAGAAAGCTCTTACTTTGGTAAGAAATTTATTTATGGAGTTATCACCCTCTTTAGAGAAAATTTGGGAATTAGTCATTTCTTTGGAAATGACTAACTCGGTTTTAACTAGAGACTAGGTAAGGGAGCTAGGTATGGTCTAAGAAAGGTGTTAGTTACTCAGACTGTCGGGTTAAAATCCTGAAACTCTAATTCACAAAAGTCTAAGAAACTCTCCACCTTCGCCATTGTTTTACTTGCACTTGTTTAATTCTTTTCTCTCTCTCAAGTCTCACACATCTCAATGGAATTATGGTTAAAAAATTCCAAGTCTCACGCATCTTGATCAAGTCTTACTCTTTCTATTATTGTGTCTCAATATAAAACAACACCGGCAATCACTGAAGGTGCCAAAACCAGCTACGGCAGCACGCGCGATGCTAGTGGAAGCAAGGACAGCATCATCAAAAGATGATATCACAGGTGGATCAATGGAGACTGAAAGGAATAAGCTAGTATCTTTCAAAGGAGGCATTTATAGCTTCAATTTGGAGAATTTATTGGGGACATCAGCAAAGGTACTGGTTTATGATTTCATGGTCGTCGCGGCTCATTCTTCTTCACCATCTTCTCTACTGGCGGACCAGATCCCATTCACCGAGTCAATGGCTCACCTTTTGGCATGGCTTTATTTCTAGTTCTTATCTTGTTCTTACTTTAAAATCACGTCCATCTTCAACGACAACGATGATTCTGATGATTAACTACCAGTGAGTTGATAACTTTGCTTGTATGGATCTGAGAGATTAAGACTCGTTTCTTTTTTTTTTTAAAGTTTTTTAACTTAATTTTCTATACTTGTATACAATACAGTGGGTATGTAGATTTTCTTGAATAAACATGGAATGATATTTTTTTTATTTTTTGATTAATTAATGTAAAAAATGGGATGCCTCGCTTGACTAGAAGCCTACCCTACCAGGCTTGACGATATTTTTTTATTTAAAATATTTTGATTCAATTTAATTTTTCAAAAAATGGTTGAAATTCCATTTAGTTGTAACATTTTTTTTTTAATGATGTTCCAGCTGGACAACCTAGGAAGTTACATATAGTACATTTTTCAATTGTTCTAATTGTTCTAATTTAATTATTTATGTTTAGATTAGGTTATTTTTATGGACATTCGCAAAAAAAAAAAAAAAAAAAAAATAATGGGGCATGTTTCTTTGACATAATTTTTTATTTTTTTATTTTAAATTAAAAAATATTCTTAGAGTGGGATAAACAATATGGGACTAGATGGGTGAGATCTTTTAGTGGGCAAAAGAGAGAAAAAAATAATTTCTAACATGAAATTTTTTAATTCATTTATTAGCTAACATAGTAATGACATGTCAGCATTTAGCCGACTCCTAACTTGAAAATGGGCTAATTGACTTTTTTATTACTATAATAAAAGTTAATGTATTTTTAAGCGATGAATTGAAGTATATAAACAATTAAACAATAACTTTTATACTCCAGTTACCACGTGAGAAAATTAGCCCTATGACTGAGTGGTAGACTCGGTGGTTCTATAACCAAAATGAAGTAGCTTTACATACAACACCTAAGAGATTTTTAAACCTTAAATATTTAATAAAAATAATTTAAAAATCAAAGTTGACCGTGTGGATTTCATAACCAAGACTCAAGGTGAAAAATGGATTTCTTAAGCCATTTTATGCAAGTTGCAGGGATTTTTGACAAAAAAAAAAAGTGAATTTTGTTCATTTTCAATACTAAGCCCAAGTTTAGGGGCAAAATGAACATTTTCCCTTAATTTTACGCGGGTGCATAATGCTCCAATAGTATATTGCTGCTATATATAAAGTTATCCATAAATTACAATGAAATACGCGGACTTACAATTATTTTTTTTAGGTATAAAATTGGTTACAATTAATTTTTTTAATATATATATATACAATACAACCGACGGTCAAGTTCTGAAAATAACACAGCTACCCTCCATTCAATGAAGGAAAACTAAGGTTTCTTTGAAATACTAATTTTGTTTCTTCAATAATAATTACTATTATTATTTTGTAATCAAATGGTGTCATGGATTAAATATCATATATTATTTGTATTAATTTGATATATTTTATAGTCTAATTAAAGTTAAATTATATGCATCAAAACTATAAGGATTTTGTTAAAAAAACAAATGAAAGAAACAAATATTTCACTGTAAAATTTCGTTGCTGAATATTGTTCTTACCGCCTATTTATTCCGCGTAAATTTTTTTTTTTAAAAAAATTGATCAGTAAATACCTACAGATTAGCGACAGAAAATTTTATCGCTAATTAGTCGGTGATATGTAAGTGATTTATCACTGAATTTTGTCATTAACAACTTATTTATGCCTCTTTGAAATTCAAAAATTTTATAGAAATCGATCTCCAATCTGTCAGTATTTAGTCAATAATCTGTCAATAATCAGTTGATAAATTATCAAACTACGCACGAATTTATGTCACGCTTTTTATTGACAAAATTTGAATTCATCTGTAAAATTTGTTGGTAATCTTTTGGTAATCTGTCAGTAATCGGTCACTAAAATTATATAACTTTTTATAATTTTAGAATTAAATTTTAAATCGATGAGTAGTTGTTAATCAAGATAATTTTTATCCATTTATCTATATATCTATATATCTATATAATCCTGAAGCAAACAACACATCAAAAATGCTGACGTGGCATTCTACTTTTTCAACTTTCCATTTTTTCTATTTTTATAAATGTTTAAATTTTTTTTATTTTTAAGTTTTAATTGACTATATATATATAAAAATATTCAAAAAATTCAAAGTGATATATATCTATTTAGAGAAAAGATTTTTTAATATATATATATATATTAAAAAATCTTTTCTCTAAATAGATATATATCACTTTGAATTTTTTGAATATTTTCTTATCTACAGTTATATGTATTTAGATATATTTATATCAAACCTGAAACGTTTGTATTTCCTCACTCTCCCTTCCTTTGAAGTCCCAATCTCAATCAGTTACTTCTACAAATGACAAAATTGACAGAAAGCTAAGCCGGTATCCAAGATTGCCAAGAAAAAGATAAATAACAATGGAAGAGCTGTCGTGCCTATGGCTTTAAGTAGTTTTGCTCTTTTAACATCAGTTTTTGTAGTTTTCTATTTTTAAACTGTTTAGTGTTTGATTAATGGCTACTTAATTATGGTTATTTTTAATTTTTAATTTAAATGAATATGAGTTCCTCTGCCAATTTATATATATATATATATTATTTTTTAGAATTTAGAACGTGAAATATTTTTCTTACCCGAAAATTGATATTACCTCAATACACTCCGATGCCATTTTATTGCTAAAAGGGAGCATATTTTTGGGAAAAATTTTTATAATACAAAAGCTCGATTATGTGATAAGGGTCAAATGTATGATGTCACAATCGAATGTGATATGGTTGATTTTAAAGATCCATGATGTCACTATTGTTTGGTAATGCATTGGGCAATGCAGCTTTCATGTTTCAAATTTGCTTATATGCTGAGAAATTAGGAATTAAACATAGAGAAAGGTCGGAAGATGCATTATCTCCATGATTACGATAATAGTATGTTTTGGATTGCTTTGTAATATATAACTGCTTTTATACATAAAAAGTAAATCAGAATTTGGTTGCTTAAGGTAGGACTAAATAATGGTTTTATGGAGTTTTAATTGTTATTTTATTTAGTTGATTTATGAACACATATTGAAAAATTTATACTTGATAATAAACAATTTGACCCATTTAGTAATAATATGGGAATTGGATCTGTGTTTATTTATTTTTTAAATATTGAAGAACAATATTCGAACCTGAATCTATTCTAAAAATGTACATGTACTTGCCATTATATTATATTGTAAATTAAAAATTTTGTAATATATAAATGAAAATTTTGGTGTTCTCTTTTAAATTAAATATTTTTAATATTAAATTTTACATGCATGGGTTGACTTAATTAAAGAATGAAGTGCTTTCAATAAGTTTTTACCCTATCCATAAAGATGAAACTCTCAATTTCATTTAAGGTTGGAGAAAAAGCGTCGAAGACTCATCTCAACAACAATTCATCATTTTAAAACATTTCTATTTATATTATTAGAGTAAACAAGCTCTCTTAGTAGTTTGATGTAATTAAGCAACTATGTATATATATATATAATGTGGATACATAATTTTAGATACATTTAGATAATAGGTATTTTTTAAAATTATTTTAAATTGAATATTGTACCAAAAAATTTATCTCTAGTCATTGCCCACTCCCTCAAAAGAAGAAAAACATGGTAAACTAATTGAATATATACAAATATATATACACACTATAAATAAATAAAGAAGAGGAGACGTGTCCAACTAATTTTGCGTAATCAATCAAATTTTTTTTTTTCTCTTGAAAATTTAGGCATCTTTTTTTTTTCATTTTATTAATCACAGGTATTCTTAGGGCACTAGGCAAAATTAAATCATGCTCGTACTAAGTCAGCTCACTAAAGATCGAGTATAGTGATTCCTGCAAGTATTTACTTTATTCATGAGGATGAAACCTCCTACCTCATTTAAAGGATAAGACAATCAAAACACTCATCATGGGGATGGCTATCAACCCAATGAAAATAAATTTCATGAACTCAATGATAAGTTTTGGAAGAGATCAAAGATCTAGAATAAATTCCCCTCTATGGCACCCAAAGCTTAAAGAAGCAAGAACACCAATAATAGAGTAAAAGAATAAGATAAACGCCACAAAGAATTGATAAGTTTACCTTGATTCTTGATGCAATTAGAAGAATGCAATCTCACACCCTCTAAAAACATGAACACGCCTAAGCATGAAAAGAAGTCTCTCTTTTGATTGATTAATTCATTGATGATGTAAATAATTACAAAATAACAAGCTATTTATACTAATCTAAGAGGTCCAGATCCTTAAAGGATTTAGAGTTAGCTAAGGAGTAGGATTTAGCAAATCTAAACCAACTAAGGATAAGACTAATAAAATCATAACAACTTAAGGATTTGGATATCTAATCCAAATCCACTAAAGATTGAATAAATCTAAACAAAATAAGGCTAACTAATCAAGGGTGGCCGAAATATTAGAGGCCCAACCCATTAACAAAGCAAAAACTCAAAAATAACTAACTAATATTTGAGAGGCAGGGAAGTGCACGGCTTGGGGCGTGTCAATTGGCACGGACGTACGCGCATGTATGTGTGTCCCTCGCGAGAGGCAGAGAAGTGCACGGCCTGGGGCGTGCTGATTGGCACGGGTGTGCGCGCATGTATGTGTGTCCCTCGCGAGAGGTAGAGAAGTGCACGGTTTGGGGCGTGTTAGTTGGCACGGGCGTGCTTACCAACTCAACATGTGCTTCTATTAATGTGAGAAACTTAGGTGTTTCTTCAAGTTCTTCATAGCACTTGTTGAAAGCAAGGTCATGGAGCTCTTGTGTGATTTGTCCTTGAATGTATAAGGACATGGTTGCTCCATACTTCTTTGCACGGCTCCTTGTAATTGGTCCACTAGGAAGTGCTAATGGATTGCCATTGTTGTGGTCCTTGTTTCCTTGAGCTCCATAGGTGGTTGGTGATAGTGGATCCGTATCATCCCCCCCTTCTTTAAAAAGATTTGTCCTCAAATCTGCATCCATGTCAAAGGGAGATAAATCACTAATATTGAAAGTTGCAGAAACACCATACTCACCTGGCAAGTCTATTTTGTAGGCATTGTCATTGATGCGCTCTAAGACTTGGAATGGACCATCTCCACGTGCATCTAGCTTACTCTTCCTTTGGTTTGGAAATCTTTCCTTGCGAAAGTGTACCCAAACCCAATCACCTGGCATAAGTACTAACTTTTTTCTGCCCTTGTTTGCTCTTTCAGCATATTGCTTGTTTCTCTTTTCTATGTTGGCTCTAGCCTTCTCATGTAAGGACTTCACCAATTCTGCCTTTTTTTCACCATCTAAATTAGAAAGTTCATTCAAAGGTAAAGGAACAAGATCTAATACAGTTAGTGGATTAAAGCCATAAACAAGTTCAAATGGATTAAAACCTGAGGTAGAATGTATGCTACGATTATATGCAAACTCAATGAATGGCAAACAATCTTCCCAAGTTTTTAAGTTCTTACCTACAATGGCACGAAGTAAAGTTCCTAAAGTTCTATTCACAACTTCAGTTTGTCCATCTGTTTGTGGATGACAAGTTGTAGAATAAAGTAATTTAGTTCCAAGCTTACCCCACAAAACTCTCCAAAAGTGTGAAAGGAACTTTGCATCCTTATCAGAAATTATAGTTCTTGGTACCCCATGCAATCTTACCATTTCTTTAAAGAATAATTCAGCAATATTATTGGCATCATCAGTTTTATGACAAGGAATGAAATGAGCCATCTTGCTAAATCTATCAACAACAACAAATATGCTATCTTTACCATGTTTAGTCCTAGGTAATCCAAGTACAAAGTCCATAGATATATCAGTCCAAGGAGAACTAGGAACTGGTAAAGACATGTATAATCCATGAGGCATAGACTTAGATTTGGCCTGTTTACAAGTAATACAAGAGTTACAAACCCTCTCTACTTCTTTAATCATATGAAGCCAATAAAAGTGTTCATTTAACATATCATAAGTCTTATGTACCCCAAAGTGTCCCATCAATCCCCCACTATGAGATTCAAGCACAAGCAATTCACGCATAGAACATTTAGGCACACAAAGTTTGCTGCCCTTAAATAAATAACCATCATGTCTATAGAACTTATCAAATGCTCCATGCTCACATGCTACATCTATGTTGCCAAAATCAGAATCATTCATATACAATTCTTTAACATACTCAAATCCAAGCAATTTAGAACTAAGAGCAGTAATTAGAGTATATCTTCTTGATAATGCATCAGCAACGACATTGTCTTTTCCATGCTTGTATTTAATCACATATGGAAATTGTTCAATAAATTCAACCCACTTACCATGTCTTTTATTGAGCTTACCTTGACCCTTCAAGTGTTTTAGGGCCTCATGGTCAGTATGGATGACCAACTCTTTAGGTAATAAGTAGTGTTGCCAAACATGTAAAGTTCTTACCAAGGCATAAAGCTCTTTGTCATAGGTTGAATAGTTGAGTTGTGCTCCATTCAACTTCTTACTAAAGTAGGCAATTGGTTTCTTTTCTTGCATTAGGACAGCCCCAATTCCCACACCAGAAGCATCACACTCAATCTCAAAAGTACCTTCAAAATTTGGCAAAGAAAGTATAGGTGCAGAAGTTAACTTCCCTTTAAGCGTGTCAAACGCCCTTTGTTGCTCTTCTTCCCACTTAAACCCAACTTCCTTTTTGATTATTTCTGTTAGTGGTGCTGCAATTGAAGAGAAATCCTTAACAAACCTTCTATAGAAGCTTGCCAACCCATGAAAACTCCTAACTTCAGAAACTGATTTGGGAGTTGGCCATTCTTTGATAGCTTTCACTTTCTCCTCATCTACTTCAATACCATGTGCACTCACAATAAAACCAAGAAATACAAGTCTATCTATACAAAACGTGCATTTGTTAAGTTTAGCATACAACTTTTCTGTCCTCAAAGTTTGTAACACTATCCTAACATGTTCAATATGATCATTAAGAGACTTGCTATAGATGAGTATATCATCAAAGTATACAACTACAAACTTTCCTAAGAAGGCACGCAATATATGGTTCATAAGCCTCATAAATGTGCTAGGTGCATTAGATAGTCCAAAAGGCATAACTAACCATTCATACAAACCATACTTAGTTTTGAAAGTAGTTTTCCATTCATCACCTGGTTGCATTCTAATTTGATGGTAACCACTCATTAAATCAATTTTAGTAAAGTAAGTTGCCCCATGCAATTCATCCAACATATCATCAAGTCTAGGGATAGGGTGTCTATACTTTACAGTGATTTTGTTGACCGCTCTACAATCAACACACATGCGCCATGTTCCATCCTTTTTAGGTACTAGAAGCACGGGAACGGCACACGGGCTCATGCTTTCTCTCACTAAACCTTTCTCCATAAGTTCATCAACTTGCCTTTGCAACTCCTTTGTTTCCATTGGATTGCTTCTATAGGCAGGCCTATTTGGAATGGTGGATCCAGAAATAAAGTCAATTTGATGTTCTATTCCTCTTAAAGGTGGTAAACCACTAGGTAATTCACTAGGAAAGACATCATCAAATTCCTGCCACATAGAAACAAACATAGAAGGCAAACTATCAAGGTTAGCATTAGTTTCAGCAAATAAATTTCCTTGTACCTAAGAAGCAATATGGGCTTCTCCAAGGCAATGGCACACTTAACCTCTCTAACTCTTGCATAAAAAGTCTGTTTCTTTTTCTCCTCTCTTTCTTTTTCTCTCACAATTGGGCCATTTATTTGTTTTGGTATTTTTGTGGCCTCTTTTCCCTTATCCTTACTCTTTTCTCTCTTTTGTTCTCTCAATCTCGAATTTTCATTCTCATGTTTTCTCAAGGCCGAAACCTCTCTCTCTCTCTCAACTATCTTTCTTTGATCTTCATATACTTCTTGAGGTGATAATGGTACAAGAACCACCTTTTTTCCCTTATGAATCAAAGAATATCGATTATGGAATCCATCATGAAGTGCTCTTCTATCATATTGCCATGGTCTTCCCAACAATAGATGTCCAGCTTGCATAGGTACTATATCACACAAAATTTCATCTTCATACCATCCAATAGAAAATGGCACAAGTACCTGTTTAGTCACTTTCACTTCCCCACAATCATTCAACCATTGCAACCTATAAGGTTTAGGATGCTTGAGACAAGTCAAGTTCAGTTTGTTTACCATGTTTACACTAGCAACATTAGTGCAACTACCCCCATCAATAATAAGAGTACACACTTTCCCACTAATCAAACATCTAGTGTGAAATATATTCTCACGTTGCTCAAGGATTTCTTCTTTAACATGCATATTCAAAGCACGTCTAGCAACCAAAGCTTCTCCATGTTCAGAAAGTATTAAATTTTCTGAATCATCATCATCATTATCATCAAGTAATTTAGGCATATCATCATAATCACTACATTCAGATTCAGAACTAACATTCCCATCATCTTTAACAATCATAACCCTTTTATTAGGACATTGAGATGCATAATGCCCTTTCCCCAAACATTTAAAGCATTTAATTTCTCTAGAAGGGGTTGTAGAGTTAGAAGTACCTTTGTTGCTTTTAAATGGAGTTTGGACAGTTTCTTTACCTTTTGAAGTTGAATTTGTCCTTTGAGAACTTGAGCCTCTAAATTCTTTCTTCTCACCTTCTTTAGGCCATTTAGATCCCCATGTGTTGCTGGAATACTTGTTGGTGTTGGATCTTCCTTTTTTCTGTCTTTTAAGTTTCATGGCCATATCTACCATTTCCTCTAAGCTATCATACCTATACATCTCTAAAGCATCAGCAATGTCTTTGTTGAGACCTCCAAGGAATCGTGACATGGTGATTTGCTCCTCCTCTTCAATCTTGGCTCTTGCCATGCAAATCTCCATCTCCTTGTAGTACTCTTCCACACTCCTTCCTCCTTGCACCATTCTAGCTAATTTGTTGTGTAAATCCCTAAAGTAATGAGTAGGGACAAATTTTTGGTGCATTAGCTCTTTCATGATCTCCCATGGTGGTAGGGTCGTAATCCCTTCCTTCTTCTTTTCAATAGCAATTGTTCCCACCAAAACATAGCATAACCTTTGAATTCAACAGCAGCAAGATGGGATTTCTTTTCTTGAGAATAGTTATGGCATTCAAAAATTTGTTCTACTTTTCTCTCCCATTCAAGATATTCTTCAGCATTGTTGTTGCCTTTGAATTCTGGAATCCTCATTTCAATTGATCCCAAGTCCCCATCAAGTTTATTAGGATTGGTCTCTTCACTCTCTTCAACATCATGGTCTTGAAATCTGGTTTGTGGACGAGTTCTAGTTGTATTAGAGCTTTGTGAAGCTTTTATCTCTTGCAATTCCTCCCTCATGTCTTGGACCAGATTATTGAAGGTTCTAAACTATCCTTGAATTGCTTCCATGAAGAGTTTTAATTGAGGATCTTTAATTGGAATTCCATCATTACCATCACCAGATTTGCCTGTACTCATGGTTAGTATTCAAAAGAAAACACAAAAGATTTGGGTTATTGATAAATCACTCCCTCACGTGTTTACACTCTTTAATCGCTCCTTGCAATTCTTCCAATTGAACTTCAGAATCTTAGTTCAACTAATCAACTCAAAAGCATGTTTAGAATCAAGGAATAAAACTTAACAATGAAAAGCAAGCACAAATTCTAGAAAGAAGACTCAAAACGATATGGACAGTAGCACAAGAACATAAACAATGCACTACTTTAATGATCAATTAGAGTGTGGTAAACAAGCAAATACACCCTAACAATGTAATAGAAGCAATAGAAAGTTCACACAAAAACAAAGAAACTAGAATTTTAAAAGACAATATTAGGATATAATGTATGAATTTAGCTTACTACAAAGCAAACCAAATATGGACCTAATGAATTCTACTCAAAACAAAGCAAGCAATCAAAGAAAAAAACAAAAGAAAACAATTTTCAAATAGGGTCAGAACCGAGCACGGGCGTGCTAGTTGGAGCACGGGCATGCGTAAATAGGCCTAGTCCAACAAGTGGAAGTCAGAAAAGTGCACGGTTGTGCTTGAGGTGAAGCACGAACGTGCTGCCTTGTGTCCCTTTTAATGCAACCCAATTTAAGTAGGATTCTTAGATTTGACAAGGATTGTAGTAGATTTTGCTCAATCTCAAAAGATATGGTCAACTAATTTTTGTTATCTTATCCACAAGTAGTTAATATTGGATTTTATCACAAGATTATAGTGGATAAACTAAACCCCATAAAATACGGTCAAATCCCTTAGGATTAGGTACAATCCCACAAAATATGGTCAAATCTTCTAAGGATTAGGAATAATCCCACAAAATATGGCAAAATCCCATAAAATAAGGTAAAATCCCTTTGAATTAGGATCAAATCCCTTGGATTCAGTAACAAATCAAGATCCACACAAGCAAATTTCAATGGTGGACGAAATTTTCTTTCTATACTCTTTTTTTTTTTTTTTTTTTTTAGTCAACAAGATCTAAGATCTAAACTTCCAGAATTGAAACAAGAACGAAATTACTAAATTCAATTGAAGCAAAAAAACGAATTGAAACTAAACAAAAGAAAACAAACACAAAAGAAACAAGATGAAGAAGAAAACAAACAAAAAAACTAGAAGAACAAGAAAACAAATAAACACAAACCCTAGAACTAAGATAAATAAGAATTTACCTTAATCTTTGGCTCTGATACCAAACTGACGCGGAACCCAATGAAAATAAATTTCATGAACTCAATGACAAGTTTTGGAAGAGATCAAAGATCTAGAATAAATTCCCCTCTATGACACCCAAAGCTTAAAGAAGCAAGAACACCAATAATAGAGTAAAAGAATAAGATAAACGCCACAAAGAATTGATAAGTTTACCTTGATTCTTGATGCAATTAGAAGAATGCAATCCCACACCCTCTAAAAACATAAACACGCCTAAGCATGAAAAGAAGTCTCTATTTTGATTGATTAATTCATTGATGATGTAAATAATTATAAAATAACAAGCTATTTATACTAATCTAAGAGGTCCAGATCCTTAAAGGATTTAGAGTTAGCTAAGGAGTAGGATTTAGCAAATCTAAACCAACTAAGGATAAGACTAATAAAATCATAACAACTTAAGGATTTGGATATCTAATCCAAATCCACTAAAGATTGAATAAATCTAAACAAAATAAGGCTAACTAATCAAGGGTGGCTGAAATATTGGAGGCCCAACCCATTAACACAGCAAAAACTAAAAAATAACTAACTAATATTTGAGAGGTAGGGAAGTGCACGGCTTGGGGCGTGTCAATTGGCACGGGCGTGCGCGCATGTATGTGTGTCCCTCGCGAGAGGCAGAGAAGTGCACGGCCTGGGGCGTGCGCGCATGTATGTGTGTCCCTCGCGAGAGGCAGAGAAGTGCACGGTTTGGGGCGTGTTAGTTGGCACGGGCGTACTTACCAACTCAACATGTGCTTCTATTAATGTGAGAAACTTAGGTGTTTCTTCAAGTTCTTCATAGCACTTGTTGAAAGCAAGGTCATGGAGCTCTTGTGTGATTTGTCCTTGAATGTATAAGGACATGGTTGCTCCATACTTCTTTGCACGGCTCCTTGTAATTGGTCCACTAGGAAGTGCTAATGGATTGCCATTGTTGTGGTCCTTGTTTCCTTGAGCTCCATAGGTGGTTGGTGATAGTGGATTCGTATCACTATGGGTATGCACCCAACCCAAAAATCCAGTCAAACAAATTTTAGGGTTTTGATTGAGTTTGGATAGCGTATGGGTAAAACCCGAAAGTTTTATTTTGGGTATGGGTAGGGTATGGACATTACTATTATAAACCCGAACCCGACCCATACCCGAAATTCAAATCCAAGAGATTTAAAATTTTATTATTTTTTTAAATTATAGTTTAGAATTTTTAATAAATTGGGTTATTTGTTGTAAATTATCTTTATAAACTATAATTTACTTTTAATTTAATATAGTGTAATGCAAAATAACTTCAACTAATTTTCATATATTAATGTGAACTAATTGTCTTCTTACACTTCACGTGCGGATGTTATATAGTGTTTAAAAATAAAAATGTTATTTTTATTATAATAAATAATTATTTTCAAGAATCCAAATATTCAATATTTTCTCTCACATTCTTGCAAAAGAATCAATATATTAACATATACATACATAAATCTGAGTTTATAAATAAGCTCAAAATTTTTAATTTCTAGAAATATTTTAATAGATTTTAAAATACTTTTTAAAAATATTATTTATTTGAATTCATTTTGCATAAATAATCTAAAAATCTGAGCATAATTCACTAAATATTAAAAAATTTGAAAAAAGTTTCATCAAAGTTTGCCTTAATTTGGAATAGTTCAGAAGTACTATCATCTCCCTTCACAAAATAAACATAAACATCAATTTAGACACAAAATAGTTATCTATCTATCAAATATAATGACATTAGAAAACGAATTTTATTCTAATAGGTATAGAATAATTTATAAATCACAAAATCATACCTTATTTTATCGTAAAAAAAACTGAATACATTTTGTAATTTCATCATCATCATCATATTGATCGAACTTACATGAATAAAATGCCATAAAAATATATAGTCTTATATTGTTTGCAAAGAATTTATTTCTTTTTGTTGAAAGTATAACTTGATTTGATTTATGAATTGATTTATTTTTAAATAGACATCCATATAAATTTTGTAACAAAAAGAAAATAAAGAGAGTAAATATTAATGATATTGTAATTACTTTTAAAAAAGAAAGTGAACAGTTTTAAAATATTAATGATGTTATTACTTTTATTAATTATTTAAAAAATTAAAGATATTATTAATGATATTGATTAAATTGTCTATTAATTATAATAAAAAATAATTTGAAAAAATATAAAATTATTTCTAACTCAATAGATTAACATTTTGCCACATAGGCATTTTGATACCCTAAAATTATGCCATATAAGCTTCTAGGTTTCTGTTTTTATATATTTATATAAATAGATAGATAGATTGGTCAAAATTTTAAATCTTATATCTTGAAATTTAAATTTAAATTTTAATATTTAATGTAAACTTCAATTTCAAATAATGGAGAAAAATCATAATGATAATAGTGATTTGGGGTGTTCGGATAATAATATTTTTGCATTTAGTGATTTTATTATTTGAGTTTTTTAATTATTTTAATAATTGATTTTAATTTGCTTTAATTACATTTGAATAGTCTACTACCATTACATTTGAGTAAAGTATTATGATAAGAAAAACAACTTTGGAATTAAAATTTTAATTTATCATCGTCCAAACATTTATTTATGTATTAATTTATTTTCGTACTTTTTATGTATGATATAAATCATTTGGATAAATACTTTAATTTTTTAATTCAATATAATCTAATTTTTAAATAATATGATCGGTGAATAAATGTATCCGTGGTAATATATACCTTTGGGTACCCACGGATAATGGGTACCGTGGATATAACCAAACTCATTGAGTTTGGAGATGGGTATAACATTCTCTGTCCGATTAAGTATTGGATAGGGCATGGGATTGAGGATGTGATTGGGTTTGCAAATGGGTATTGCACTACCCTGTTCATCCCTACCCATTGCCATCCGTAAATCATTGTAACACTCATTTGTAAAATTGAGGCATTTTTAATTCATTGGAGCGAAGCCTTCTTTCACACTCAAACAAATAATACACTAGCCAAGAAAAGAAAAGGACATTGTTTTTTTCTTTTTTTTTTTTTTAAAAAAAAAAAAGAAGAAAAGGGCTATAAGTAGGTTTGTGCAAAATTTCGGACCGAATTAAACCCACTGATTTTGATTCAGTTTGGTAAAATAAAGTTCAATTTGTCGGGTAAATCAGTTCAAACCGAAACTTTAGCTATGTTATATATAAATTAATTGGTTAGAATAAGAACTGAAACGATATGGTAAAAATCAATAAAATCGACCAAAATGATTGGTTTGATTCGAATTGGTTTAGTTCAATATCAACTTTGCTTCAATTAAATCTGAAAACTTCCGTTTGTATTTTTCTCATCTCGGTTAAACTGAATCGACGTTTGCTCACCCTTAATTATAAGAGTCTCAATTTACCACCATTAATAGCTTAAATTGTTTGGCATTAAAGTAATATTTATTTCTTGAAAAGAATTAGTCAAAATATTTGATTAAAAAATGATAGCCTATTATTTGTTTGGCATATAAAAAATGATGTGTAGTTTTTTGATTGGATGAATATGAAATATAAAAAGAAAATGTAAAAGATGATACACCCGTTCACAAAATATGAGTAATGTGAAATTAAATTTTTAACTAAAATTAAACTGTTAATTAATTATTTTTAAGATTATGTCCGTTAAATATTAAATTTATCTTGTTTTTTGGGAAAAAAATTTTATTGTACTAATAACTAAAATCAAAACTGTCAAAATAACAATGATTTTAATAAAAAGTATGTCCTATCTCTATCTCATATGTATATTTTCTTAAAAAAACTCAAAAGTTTATTTAGATATTTATTTATAATAATTAACAATTTCAAATTTATATTTCAGTCAAAATACTATGAAAGATTAATATGATATTGAATCAAAATAGTCAATTATTTCAAATGAGTATTTATCCATGTTGACTCAAGGGTCAATTATATCTTGAAATTTTGATGATTATGCAAAATAAATAAATTTAATATTCTTGTATGTGCTAAAGTTATTTTATGCAAATTTTTAATATGGAAGTTGCTAATGAAATCAAGCTCCTACAATCCAAGATTCTTTTAAACCATGATCTTTAGAGGTTAGTATCTTAGGAAATATTGTACCATAGAAAGAAAATTTCCTTATAAGCACAAAATCTTTTTTATCTCTCTCAAAATCATTTCTGAGATATTCTTGAAAATTACCTTAAAAAGAAAATCTCAAATTTTTGCTCTTTCAATTTTCACTAACATAAATGAAAAAGAGTTTGGGAGAATTATTTCAGGAAAATCCCTCTTATAAAAACTTTTTTTTTTTTTTTTTAAAGTGTGGTTTTTGAAAGAGTAAGAATCAATTGATTAAAGTTTCAGATCTCTCAAAGCTCTCTCTTTAACCCCCCCCTCTTATTTTTTTCATCTATTTGCTTTAAGAGATAATTTTTTCAAAGAGAAAAGAAAATTTAATAACAACATTCTCTGAAGAATAATTTTGAACTTTCTTTCTATTTTCAAAATCTGTTTTCTATTGTTCATGTGCTTATAACTCTGTCTACATAGATTTTTGTAATCTGTTGTAGACTAGAGGCTTTTAAATGAAAAACTTTTGTGTAACAGCTTAGGTGAAAATGTGTGTAGTAAAAAATTATCAAGCAACCTTCTCCTTGTGTGAGATTTAATGTCTTGATGTGAGTCTTCAGTCCTCTGCAAAATAGAAAGGTAGAAGTTGATGATAGGTGTGATTCTTATAGTATTTTGTAATATAATTTTTATTAGAAATTTTAGTAGTTTGAATTACTTTAATTAATTTTTATTTAGTTTTATTTATGTTTTTATTCAAAGCTTCCTTGAATCATAATCTACTTGATCTTAAAGAAATTTGCAGGGTTTTGGCACAGAAAAGAGCAAAATAAAGCAAAACACTCAAGCCCTAGCACGCCCTGCCCGTGCACACTAATGCGCCTGTGCTGAACTTAAGAAAAAACAAATGGAGACTCAGACTCTAGCACGGCCAGACCGTGCTATCTGGCAAGCCCATGCATAGAAGACCTCAGGGCGTGCTTGCTTAAGCACACCCGTGATGCATTTCATCCTGGAAAATCAGAGCCTAGCACACCCTGCCCATGCACACTAGCACGCTCGTGCCACAGATTCTTCTCTGGACGTGTTGTAGAGCACAGCCCGTGTTGAACCATCCATAGAACTCAGACTCTGGCATGCCTAGACCGTGCAAAAGCACGTCCGTGCTATGAATTAGGTGCTGTCTTGAATTGAGAACGCCAGCCAGTTTCTATAACTTACATGGGCCCACCTTAGATATTTTCCTGACGTACAAATCAAGATCTAATCCTATTTAGGAAGATGGAAGAGTCCTAATTAAGAAGAAATCCAAAACCTAAACAATTTCCTATCTCCAAAAAGATTTCTTACTTAATAAGGATTCTATTTCTTAAATGGAGTCGGATTTTCTCCTAGGAAGTCTATATAAAGAGAGGGGCCATTCATTGTAAAAGGATCTCCAGTCTTTGAAAACTCTTGTTCTATTATTTCTTCTCTCTCTAAAAGACTTCAAGCATTCAAGATTTGTGCCAAGATTCAAGGAAGCTGTCCATGTTATTTGTTGCCTAGTTTTTATCTCTAAATTCTTTAACTTGTTTTATTTTTTCATTATTCTGATTGATTATGGAATTTTATTCAAGTATTATTGAGTTTTATTTAATTACTATGTCGAACTAAATCCTCATATTAGGGAATTGATGTAGCTTAATCTCTTTTCCAATTTATAATAGTAGATTTGTTTTTCCTTGTTCAAAGTATAATTTGTTATTGAACTTAATGCTTCTAGGCAGAGTTTCTCTCCTGGATTGATTTATTTCATTAATCATTATTGGGAGAAGGGTTTTTGATATGCAAAAGGTAATAAATTACATGAGAATAATAACTTGATGCGGAAGCTATATGGTTTGACTCATGGAAGGGTTTTCATAACTTAATGACTTTAGGTTATGAAATCACAAAACAAACCATAAAATTTAATGATTTAATTCATGTTTGATTATGCTATTAGAAGATAAGTAATTAGATTGGATTAAAATAGCTAACAAAACATTGGAAGAGCTTGTTAGTGATTTTAGGGTTATTTCCTATTGACGCGTGTCTTTAAGCCCCCGCCTGATCCAATGATGATACGAGGATGTGGAATGAATGGGTTAATGTTATCTAGAAGTCTTTAATCCAAGGATTTAAATTAAATTGATTTTAAGCATCTGACTGGGTCAGAGCTGCGTCACGCAGCTATGAAGGTGCGTGACGACACTATGGCTGCGTCACGCAGCTCTAATGAAACTCAGATTTACATGTCGTCGTCAAGAATGACGACATGCCGTTTTTATGCTAAACGGCACGTAGTTGTGGTACAACAAATGAGCTGCGACACGCGTCTGACTAGTTCCGTCACGCAGCTAACGGCTGCGTGACGTAGCTATGCTCTGTGACCTACCTCTATAAATAGATCTTTTTCTCACGTTTGAGACAACTTTGACGATTTTTTGAAACCCTAAAAAACACACCCTGCGGCCACATTCTCCTCCAAAAACTCTTGTGAGTTGATTTGAAGGGGAATTGCCATTAGATATCAATTTTAGGTGAATCAAACCATAAAAAGAGAGAAAATAACAAAAGATAAACAAAGAACACTTGAATTCTTGGAAACTAAGCTTCTGGCAGATCTTAACTATCACTTGTTAAGACATTATATCCATTCACAATCCTCAATCTGAGGATTAGGTAATTTCTTTAACATTCTTTGTATCTTTTATTTATTTTTGTGATTTTAGTAATTTAAGCTTCTTTAAATTGTATTCTGTTCAAAAAAAAAAAAAAAATTTCAGAAGGATAGGTATCTTACCTCGAGGGGGCGGAGGAACTGCCAATTAGACTCACCACTACCCCTGGTCCATACATCCAGACCATGGTAGAGGTGAGCCAACGCAAGTGAAGCCCAGTCGTGAGTGCCGATGAGGCTCAAATCCTGCAGGCATGCCAAAACAGCAGGATCTCCCTTATTCTAGGAGGTGCATTGAAGTTGCGAAGAGATGATGTAGAAGATGAAGGACCTCGCTGCCTGGTCCCTCTCCTCTCAGGTATAAGCAGGAGCCGCAGGTCTGGCATCCGCAGGTAGGTCTCTCCAAGCTGCTAGTCTCGTGCGGATCCGCTCGGCCCAAAACTTATAGACAACCTCATAAGAAACGTACCCCTGCGCAGTGTACCGGGTGCGAGTGGTAACACCAAGTAGGGTAGCCACAAGCTCGGCTCCCAAAGCGGCCGTCTGATACCGGGCGTCTAAAGGAACAGCGTCGCCATTAAACCCGAGCCTGATAATCGCAGTGTAGTCGGCAGGTGTCAATGTCAGCTCCCCAAAGCCGATAATGAAGGAGTGTGTACAGTCATTCCACTGCTCCATCAGGGCGTAACGCATGGCAGGTGGGAAACGGGGCTGAGTCCTGTGGAGGCCCAATGTGTAGTCACCAAATCCAGCAGCAATCACTCTCGCCTGCATAGGAGGGTCTAATAAATTCCAAAACCCCGAGGCATCAGTGGAGGACTTGCCAGCCCGGGCCTTACTCAGATCGACCTGCGTAAGAGATTTATTCAAATGAAAACATAAGCTAACAATTGTTTTATTTTTTGTAGGAAAATAAAATCCTCTGGTCTGCGTCACGCAACCATGGAGCCGCGTCACGTAGCTAGCTAGGGAACTGCGTTGCGCAGCTAGCAGTTGTGTCACGCAGCTGTTCTTCCATAGAACAGCCGCGTCATGCAACTGTTGGGAAGCACAGGGAAATCACACCCGTTTTTCATTCGTGTTTTTACATCGCCTAAATCAACTAGACTCAATATGGCATGTCATTCCAAGACAACAATCAAGATCTTATGATGCACAAAATAGTCGGAGTCAAGGTTCAGAACAGTTGGAGGAACGAACAGATGTGGCACGCAATTGTTCAATAAGGAATAGCTGCGTCACGCAGTTGCTCAACAAAGAACAGCCGCGTCACGCATCTCCTTCCTGCGTGACGCGACTGTCGCAACTTCCAGAAACCAAAAACGCACCAAATCGAAAAAGAAAAACAAAAAAACTTACCTTGCTTTGGAAACCGCGCATCACATCGGTCTCATGTCGAACCGAAAAATTGGAACCCGGCGCCGGAGGAAACTGAAGCGGCCGCATACCGTGGGTAAGCGCGTTGCGACTCATGAGAATCCGAGTACCCTCGAAGACTCGGATGTCCGGGATCGCACCAAAAGTCTCCATCTCGGGAGTGTAGGCGGAAGCCGGAATCTTGGGAATTTGGGCCATGGAAGCTGGGATTCAGAGAATAGCTTAAATTGTAAGTTTAGAGTAAAAGTTGCAAATGAAGAGTGAAAAGCTTATTTATAAGGAAAAGGGGCCAATGGGCCCAAGCCCATCAAGAGCCCAACCAAGCCCAAATCAGCTTCTCTAGGCAATTTGGAGTCAGTGTGCGGCTCGTATACTGCAAATAAATTCCGTCTACTCGCCACACAGGGGGCAAAATCATCAAAATCATCAAATACCCTCAGGTAAGTGATAGGTGTTAATTTTATAGTATTTTTAATATAGTTTTTATTAGGATTTTAGTAAGTTTTATTACTTTGATTTGATTTTAAATTCAATTCTAGTATAATTTTGTTCAAAGCTTCCTTGATTCTTAAGTCGTTGATCTAAGAGAAAATTGTAGGAATTCGGCACAGAAAAGAACATTACAAGGCAAGACACTCAGCCTCTAGCACACCCAGGCCGTGCTAGAAGGCACAACCGTGCTAGAAGCTAAGGGAGTCAAGGGAGAGACAGAAGAGAGCACGGCTTGGGTGGTGCCAAAAGCCACGGCCGTGCCAAAATGGGGATTAGGGCGGGTCAAGCCTGGCACACCCATGACAATTCCAGGCGGGAGTGACAGAAGCAAGCACGCCCTGCCTGTGCTAACTGGCACGCCCGTGCCTCAAGGATTCATCAGGGTGTGCTTGCCAAGCACACCCCGTGCTTCACTAGCCAGACTTCCAGACTTAAGCACACCTAGCCCGTGCACAATGGCACGCCCGTGCTGCGCAGACAGAACTAGCGTGAACTAGATACTCAAACCCCCTGGTATGCTGACATAGTTAATTATCTTGTTTGCAAAATTCCTCCTCCCAATTTTTCTTACCAACAAAGGAAAAAGTTTTTTCATGATATCAAATATTACTATTGGGAGGAGCCCTTTTTGTTCAAGTATTGCAGTGATCAGCTATTCAGGAGATGTATACCGGAAACTGAAATGGAAAGTGTCCTTAAATTCTGCCATTCAATGGAATGTGGAGGTCACTTTGGAGCAAACAAGACAGCTGCGCGTATATTAGAAAGTGGTTTGTATTGGCCTAATCTATTTAAAGATGCTTTTAACTATGTTCGTCTTTGTGATCGTTGTCAAAGGTTAGGTAACATTTCGAAGAGACATGAGATGCCCTTAAACAGCATCCTTGAAGTCGAAATCTTCGATGTATGGGGTCTGGACTTCATGGGACCTTTTCCACCATCATACCCCAATCAATACATTCTAGTGGCGGTGGATTATGTGTCAAAGTGGGCAGAGGCTGTTGCTCTTCCAAATAATGATGCCAAAAGTGTGATGAACTTCATCAAGAAAAATATTTTTACAAGGCATGGCACTCGCAGGGCAATAATCACAGACGGAGGTAAGCACTTTTGCAATAGATATTTAGACTCCCTTCTTGCAAAATATGGTGTTACTCATCGTGTAGGTACTCCATATCATCCTCAAACAAGTGGACAAGTAGAGGTCACTAACAGAGAAATCAAAAAGATCCTAGAAACCACTGTTGGACAATCACGGAAGGATTGGTCCAAAACTCTAGACGATGCTCTATGGGCCTACAGAACTCCATTCAAAATACCTATAGGTATGTCTCCATATCGCATGGTGTACGATAAGGCTTGTCATCTTCCTGTAGAGTTAGAACATAAGGCGTTTTGGGCCATTCAATTTCTTAACTTTAATGCAAAGGAAGTTGGTCAAAAGCGATTGCTACAACCAAACATGATGGATGAAATGCGCCTCCATGCTTATGAAAGTGCCAAAATATACAAAGATCGCACCAAACAATGGCACGATAAGCATATTATCATGAGGGATCTAAAGGTAGGCCAGCAGGTATTGCTTTATAACTCTAGACTCCAGTTATTCCCTGGTAAGTTGCGCTCTAGATGGTCCGAACCATTCACGATCAAGGAAATCTTTCCTCATGGAGCAATTGAAATAGTGGATGGTAAGTCAAACCGAAGTTTCAAGGTAAATGCTCAACGTTTGAGAAATTATCACAGTGACAACTTTGAGCCCATCAAGAGCACAATTGGTCTCGTTTAGCCTAAACTAGGTTAAGTGTGTCGAACTTAACGACGTTAAACAAAAGTGCTTGTGGGAGACAACCCATATAATTTCCTTGTTAAAATTTTTCGTTCCATTGCTTTCTTTTATTTTTCGTTTTATTATCTGCAAAATTCCCAAAATTTTCTCCATAATTGTTCTTTTGTTTTAGTTAGAGTTTTTATTTGTAGGAAAAAGTGAAAATCCAGAAGCGAGCAAGCCCTGGCTGTGCCCCCTAGCATGCCCGTGCTATGGGGTAAGGATCCAGCACGCCCAGGCATGCCTCGCCACACGCCCGTGCGCTTTCAAAGGTGGTGTCACGTGGAAGGCAGAAGCAAGCACGCCCCAGGCGTGCCCAGCAACACACCCGTGTCGTAGAAAAGGGGAAAAAGATCACTTGAGAGTTAGGGACAAGCACGCTCAACGCGTGCCAGATAGCACGCCCGTGCTAACCACAGGCCATTTTCAACATGGGAGTCAGAGGAGAGCACGCCCCAGGCGTGCCCCGTAGCACGCCCGTACTAACTGCGCGAAAAATTTCAGCCCAAGGGTCAGAGAGAAGCACGCCCTAGCCGTGCTTGGCAACACGCCCGTGCCAGGTACGCCTTCTCTTTTGTTTTGCAGGTTAGAAGAAAGCACGCCCTGGCCGTGCTTCGAAGCACGGCCGTGCCACGATCAGACCCACGAATTAATTGGCGCCCCTATTTAAAGAGCACGCCTTCGTCCACCTCATTCCCATCTTGCACGCCCTAGCCGTCACCCCTCCTCTCTCGAATTTTCTCTCTTCTTCTCCCTTTTCTCTCAAAATCGACCCTCTCCACACCAAATTCCCATCTCATCAACTCCAACCATGCCTCCTAGATACAAACGCAGCAGACTTGCATCATCCGTTGCTGCTCGAAAATGCTCAACTGCGCGATCCTCCATGGCTCCTCAACCTCCTTCACCACCTGCACTTCCATTCGAGTTTGCCTCATCCGAGCAACAAGAAAGGTACACTAAACAATCTCTTCGGCCTATTTTACCGAATAGATTTATTGATGAGGCTGCTTTAGCACAAGTGGGTCTTAGAGATATTGTGTTAGAACCACTTAAGCGCATAGGATGGGGGCAATTTCTTGAAATGAAGGACTTAGTATATGCACCATTAACTCTAGAATTTTTAAGTTCTTATTGTTCTTTTATCCGGTTTTTGCCTACATCTCCCCCGAGTAAGATTCGCTTTAGGCTTCTTAGTCAAGATTTTGAACTGTCTGTAAATGAGATTAGCCAAATTTTCGGATTTCCCATAGAGAATAGCCAGATACAAGTATCTAGTGATTTTAATGCACATACTACATGGCAAGAATTCACAGGTGAAGTAAATTATAATCCTAGATATTCGAAGGCATCCAAATTAAAAAAACCTTCCTTGCGATACATTCACAAATTTCTGTCTAATACTATTTTTGGAAGGAGTGAGAGTGACGGGGTGTTAAGTTTGAATGAATTATATTTTCTGTGGGCTATTGAAAATGGGGTTTTGTTGAATGTTGGATATTGGCTCTGCCAAAAATTTGCGAGGCTGGCTAGAGCCGACAAAGGGGCTATAATGATGGGGTGTTTTGTGACCCGCATTTCTAGATATTTACAGGTTTGGCACCCACCTAGATCAGTACATGAGAGTGTTGGAGGAGGAAAGGGCACCCGACTAGATTTGGATGTTATGATCCACATGAAATTAGTAGAAAAAGTCGGAGATACATATCGGGTAGTGGGTGCTCGAGAGGACAATTCTGAGGATGAAGAAGCAGAGGCAGCAGGTGGTGCTAACATGGAGGAGGATAACCCTCCCCCTTTTACCTCTTCTTTTGGTGCAGGTACATCTGGCGCTGGCCCATCGTTCCAAGGTACGTCCAACATGTCAAATGATGAAGTCCTTGCAAGGATGATGTCTCGAATGGACCTTTTTGACACGCGCCTGAACGGGATGGAAACGATGACTGCTGACCGTTTCCAATCCATCGAAATTATGAACGGCAACCTTGATTCTCGGATGGATACCATGCAAGGCCAACTCCAGACCATTCTCCAGCTTCTACAGCCACCCCCACCACCAGAGAATTGATGGATTTCTCATTTATCTTTTGTTTTCTATGTTTATTTTGGTTCTAATACATTGATCTGGTTGCTTTCATTTTTCTTTTTAGTTTGTTTGTTATTTAACTTCTTATAACTTTTAGTAGTTTCCTGTTCTTAATGTTTAGTTGCTCTTTTAGGTAAGACACATTCCGCACCCGTCCTATTGTATTGTTCAATACAATGTTGGTAAAGTTTCTTCTACTCTCTTACTGCTTTTCTTCTAGTAATGCAATAAGTTTGGGGAATTTTGACACATTGGGGACAATGTGATTGATTGAATTGGGGGAAAGGAATTTTAGCTAAAAATTTTTGTTTTTGCTCATCATGATTGGAATGATTACAAGCAAGCTTGAAGGTTCTCATGATCTAGTAATGAGTGTTGAATTTAGTTGATTCTCAATTCTAGTATACTTAAGCTCTGAATTTGGAATTTTGACTTAAACATGATCATTGATCTAAACTATTTGTTTCTAGATTTTTAAACACTGATTTTTATGAAAGTTATGATGTATAGGTGTGTTTTACTCTAAAGTTATTTAAACCTTGGCATTCCTAGAACAAAATTAGAACTCCCTTCAAGGCGAAAAATTTTAAATGTTTACATTTTGAAAGAGATGATTTAGGCATTTTTTGTTGAAACCTATATTTAGCCTAAACCACCTAAGTTAAAAATATGACCCTTGAAGCCAACTTTGAAGCCTATAAACCATAAAATTTTCTTTTTCACCCTCAATAAACCGAGCCATTAAAGCCAATTTCCAATTTCCTACCCTAAGTACAAAAGATTGTATGATTGAAAGATTCGACTTTTAATTAGAATATAGCAACAAAGAGGGAGAATTTCTCATTTAATACTAGCAAGTTTACCAAATAAGAAAAGAAGAAAAATCAAAAAAAAAAAAAAAAAAAAAAGAAAAGAGAGGCACATGAAAAGCAATCAAAAGAATTCAAGTTGAATGGAAAAAGCAAGGAATAAAAGTACCAAAATATTATGGAAAGACCTTGCCCAAGATGCCTCTAGGTAGTAAGAAAGTTCAAAACAGACACTCCCTAGAACCAGTAAAATTTTTAATTAAAATAGAATCCTGAATATCATACATTCTTTTGTACTCTTTGTCTACCTTTTATCCCTTTCTTTGATTAAGCAAAAATTTACACCAAGAAGCCCCATTACAACCCGAAATAAAGACCTTTTGATCTTTTAATTGTATGCATTTAAATTGTGGAGAAAGGATGACTAATTCTGCATATGGGAATGCCGCTTTTGCACTATCAATCGTCTTATTTTTAAAAGGTTGAAAATTCTTTAGATGATTCATACCCTATTTATCATGAATTGAATAAGTATTAATGTTGACAATCTCTTTAAACCTATATTTTATTCAATGAAAGTGCTTTATTCAAAAATTGAAATCAAGCTTAAGTATGAGTAGCATGGAGAACAATTGATTTTATTCACTTGTTTACTAACCATGATATCTTGAAAGTTTATAATTGAGATCATCTCCAACCATGGTAAGCTAGTGTTGTCAAATTATTTTTCTCTTAGGATTTAGTTTTGTTGCTTGAGGACAAGCAATGGTTTAAGTTTAGGGAATTTTGATTGGTGTTAATTTTATAGTATTTTTAATATAGTTTTTATTAGGATTTTAGTAAGTTTTATTACTTTGATTTGATTTTAAATTCAATTCTAGTATAATTTTGTTCAAAGCTTCCTTGATTCTTAAATCGTTGATCTAAGAGAAAATTGTAGGAATTCGGCACAGAAAAGAACATTACAAGGCAAGACACTCAGCCTCTAGCACACCCAGGCCGTGCTAGAAGGCACAACCGTGCTAGAAGCTATGGGAGTCAAGGGAGAGACAGAAGAGAGCACAGCTTGGGTGGTGCCAAAAGGCACGGCCGTGCCAAAATGGGGATTAGGGCGTGTCAAGCCTGGCATACCCATGACAATTCCAAGCGGTAGTGACAGAAGCAAGCACGCCCTGCCTGTGCTAAGTGGCACGCCCGTGCCTCAAGGATTCATCAGGGTGTGCTTGCCAAGCACACCCCGTGCTTCACTAGCCAGACTTCCAGACTTAAGCACACCCAGCCCGTGCACAATGGCACGCCCGTGCTGCGTAGACAGAACTAGCGTGAACTAGATACGCAAATCAATCTTTTTCTCACATGGGCCGACCTCGAAGAGTTTCCTAAACATACTAAACAAGACCTAGACCTATGTTGGGAGAGAAAGGAGTCCTAATTAAGAAGAAATCAAAAGCCTAAACAGTCATGATCTCCTATAGAAGATTTTGCACTAAATAAGGATTCTATTTCCTAAAAGGAGTCAGACTTACCTTCAGGAGCTCTATATAAGGAAGGGAACTTCTCATTGCTAGGGATCTTGTTTTTTGTGCTATTCTCTACATAATTCTCTCTCTCTCAAGACTTCAAGCATCCAAGATCTATGCCAAGATTCAAGGAAGCCATCCATATAGCTGTGATTCAGTTTTTATTTCTAATCTCTTCATCTTGTTTTTCTTTTCATTATTATCTTTAAGTATGATGAATGATTCAAGTATGATTGAGTTTTATTTAATTACTATGTCCAGCTAAACTTTTATACTAGGGATTTGATGTAACTTAATTCGATTCCAGTTTATAATATTAGATTTATTTTTCATTGTTCTTGTTATAACTTATTATTGTGCTTAAAGCTTCCAGGCAAAAAATTTCCCCTGGATTGAGTTATTTCAATAATCGCTATCGGGAGAAGGGTTATTGATATGAAAAAGATAATAATTTACTTGAGAATAATAACTTGACGCGGAAGCTATATGGTTTGACTCAAGGGGGGGTTTCATAAGTTAATGATTATTAGGTTATGAACTCACAAAACAACCATAAAACCTAAGGATCTGATTTATGTTTGATTTCACTATTGGAAGATAGGTAATTAAAATAGATTAGAATAGCTAACAATACATCGGGAGAGCTTGTTAGTAAATATAGGGTTGTTTCTCCAACTTGAACAATTAAAGTTGATTAATGAACTAATAGAATAAGCTGGATAGAATTAAGTGAAATCAAACTCCCTAGTAGTTTAATCCCCTGATTTCTTTTCACCTAAATTTTGTGCTTGATCTCTTTCTATTTTCACTTTAACCTTTATTTTCCTTATAGCAATTCTCTCTTATTATCGTTTAAAAAATAATAGGTTAACATAATTTTGGTAATTGATATACAATCCCTGTGGATACGATACTCTCTTACTCTATATTACTTGTTGCGATTTCGTACACTTGCGAAAATACCTGTCAATAAGTTTTCTTCAAACACCGCATCAGGAAGGGTATACCAGAAAATTTAGGACTAGAAAATTTAGCAAAATTTTTTGCTAAAATTTCAACAATTTTTTGCAATGGATTAAAAAATAGTAAAGAGATTTTTAAGGTCTGCTTAAAAGATAATATTTTTGGTCTTGGGACGGAATTCCAGACTGGGGGCAAAAATAGAATCTTTGGCCTTCATGCAAAATTTCAAATTTCAAAGTTTATGGTTATTAATGCATGGGGGCATGTGATGCTCCAACATCTAACAAAAGCGAGATCTGTTTGTACACAGAAATTGCTCTTTCTTCTTGAAAATTTTTTAGGCCAAACCCTCTAAAGCCAATTACACTGAGCTGAGGAGGTGAACAGCAAAGCCGATTACACCCAGCTTTGAACATCATCAAACCCTCTAAAACCGATTACACTAAGCTGAGGAGGTGAACAACAAAGCCGATTACACTGAGCTTTGCACATCATCAAACCCTCTAAAGCCGATTACATTGAGCGGAGGAGGTGAACAACAAAGCCGATTATCGAGCTTTGGACATCATCAAACCCTCTAAAGGCGATTACACTGAGCTAAGGAGGTGAACAACAAAGCCGATTACACCGAGCTTTGGACATCATCAAACCCTCTAAAGCTGATTACACTGAGCTGAGGAGGTGAACAACAAAGTTGATTACACTGAGCTTCTCACACCATCAAATCCTCTAAAGCCAATTAAACTGAGCTAAGGAGGTGAAAAACAAAGCCGATTACACTGAGCTTTGGACACTATCAAACCCTCTAAAGCCGATTAAACTGAGCTGAGGAGGTGAACAACAAAGCTGATTACACTGAGCTTTGAAGATGATCACAGATCCGACTGGAGCCAACAAAGCCGATTAAACTGAGCTTTGGACGTGGCTAGATTCAACTTAAGATTGAAGGCGCGTCAGTAAACCACTTTAACATTAATTGTTTACATAATTAATGATAAAGTGGGGGGGCAAACTGTTGACGCGTGTCTTTAGGCCCCCGCCTGATCCAATGATGATATGAGGATGTGGAATGATTGGGTTAATGTTATCTAGAAGTCTTTAATCTAAGGATTTAAATTAAATTGATTTTAAGTGTCTGACTGGGTCAGAGCTGCGTCACGCAACTATGAAGGTGCGTGACGGCACTATGGCTGCATCACGCAGCTCTAATGAAACTCAGATTTGCATGTCGTCGTCAAGAATGACGACATGCCATTTTTACGCTAAATGACACGTAGTTGTGGTACAACAAATGAGCTGCATCACGCCTCTGACTAGTTCCGTCACGCAGCTAACGGCTGCATGACGCAGCTATGCTCTGTGACCTACCTCTATAAATAGATCTTTTTCTCACATTTGAGACAACTTTGACAATTTTTTGAAACCCTAAAAAACACACCCTGCGACCACATTCTCCTCCAGAAACTCTTGTGAGTTGATTTGAAGGGGAATTGCCATTAGATATCAATTTTAGGTGAATCAAACCATAAAAAGAGAGAAAATAACAAAAGATAAACTAACACTTGAATTCTTGGAAACTAAGCTTCTGGGAGATCTTAACTATCACTTGTTAAGACATTTGATCCATTCACAATCCTCAATCTGAGGATTAGGTAATTTCTTTAACATTTTTTAATTTTTTTACATACTTTTTGTGGTTTTAGTAATTTAAGCTTCTTTAAATTGTATTCTGTTCATATTTGGCCATTTTATATGTCCTTAAATCACATTTAAATAAAAAAATGATCTAAATAAAGCGTTTGTAAACGAGCTTGGGCCAGAACAGCTGCGTCACGCAACTGTTCATACAAGAACAGCTGCGTCATGCAGCTGTTCGTCCAAGAACAGCTGCGTCACGCAAACTGTTCATCAGGAACAGCTGCGTCATGCAACTGTTCATCCAGGAGCAGCTGGGTGACGCAACTGTTAGCTGTGTGACGCAACTGTTCTTCAATTTCAAGAAATGAATAAAAATAATAAAGTTTAATTTCTTCAATAAATCTGAGAATGTCCAACTATGAACAGATCACAATTTAATTAAGCTTAGAATACTAAAATGTGATTATGCATGATTTGGGGTCCTTTTTTGGGCTTATGGGTTGAATTTAAATCGGGTAGAATGTATTTTTAGGTTCGGTTTGTGGCCCGCCTTTAACCATAAGGCAAGAGCGGGTCTTTTATTTATTTGATTTAACTGCTTTGGTTTGGATGATTTAAATGATTATGGATGCAATGATTGGATTTGATTGGGACGATTAATTGAATTTCCACATAAGAACTCGGTTCGATTCATTAGGGTTGGGTTTAAATAAATAAATAATTTGGCTTTTTCTAACTAAAATTAAATTAGAAATCGTAGGTTAAAAGAGGTCGGTTTTTTCAGCCGTCGGCTTCCAACGGGACAGCGTACCCAATTCCCTTACGCAGAATCGCATTGTTGCGCATAACCAGTCTTTTTAATAATTTGGCCTTAAATAGAATTGGGTTTAAAATGGAGTCATTTTTATAAAATAAAATTGGAAACGGTCCCATTACCGAAAAAATGGGTGGCGACTCAAAAATGTTTTATAAGACCAATTTATTGGCATTGCATCCAAAAAATGTTTTGTCACCACTGTTCATAATAAAATCATTTTCCATCAAAAATAAAAAGAGACGTTTTTCTGGTCGCTCAGGGGCAGTACGAAAACATTTCCCCGACTTGAACAATTAAAACTGATTGATAAACTAATAAAATAAATTGGATAGAGTTAAGTGAAGTCAAAATCTAGTTTTAAATCATTGATTTCTTTTCTTCAAATATTGTTGCCTGATTTATTTTGTTCTCTTTATTTTAAATTTCTCACAGTAATCCCCCCTTATTGCCGTTTAAATAATAATAGGTTAACATAATTTTGGTACTTGGTATACAATCCCTGTGGAAACGATACTCTACTCATTCTATATTACTTGTTGCGATTTTCGTACACTTGTGAAAAATCACTGTCAAGTTTTTGGCGCCGTTGCCGGGGATTGGCGTTATCAATATCAATACTAATTACCCTATTATTAATTTAGAAATTTATTTTTCTTTTGTTTTATTTAATTTTTTTTAGAAAATTATTTCAGTGTTTATGCAAAGAAGATCAGGTAGGACTGAACCCTTAATCTTTGATCCCGAAATTGAAAAGAGTTGTCGTAGGAACAACAGTGCTAGAAGAGCACGTGAAAGCAAACCCGAACAGCAAGCAGACATGGACGATGAAGTTAACCCTCAAAACAGACCTCAACCTCATGTCCGCACCTTGCGAGATTACACAACACTTTCTCTTAATGAAACAACCTCGAGTATCACTAGACATAGGGTGGAAGCAAATAATTTTGAAATTAAACCTGCAATTATCCAAATGCTTTCTACCTCAATTCAATATGGAGGTTTACCTAGTGAAGATCCTAATGCCCATATCATAAATTTCCTAGAGATTTGCGATACCTTCAAACAAAATGGTGTTTCCGAGGATGCCAAACTAAGACTCTTCCCTTTCACTCTTAGGGACAAAGCACGATCTTGGTTACAATCATGCCCTGCTGGAAGTTTTACAACATGGGAGGAATTAGCCCAAAAATTTTTAGCAAAATTCTTTCCATCTTCAAAGACCACAAAACTACGCAATGAGATAAGGTACAAACTTTTAAGAAAATGCGCACATCACAGTTTGTCTAAGTGGTTATAGGTACAAACTTTTTATAATGTGTTATCTCCTAACATTAAAATCACTCTAGATGCAGCTGTAGGTGGATCTTTTGAAAGAAAAGAAATTGATGAGGCATATGACCTGATTGAAGAGATAGCAAGCAATAGTCACTACCATAACAACTCTGAAAGAAAGAAGTCTTCAGGAGTCTACGAGATAGATGCCATTACAGCACTCAATGCCAAAGTAGATAATATGGTAAGAAAGTTGGACTTATTGACTACTAACCCTGTCAACTCTATTATGCAAGTTTGTGACAGGTGTAATGGGCAACATGGGATTGGAGAATGCATGCTAGACTCTTTAAACCCGCAAACTTTGGAACAAGTAAACTATATGATGAATCAAGGAAGGAAGAATTACCCATACTCTAATTCTTATGATAACAGATTAAGGAATCGCCCTAATCTTTCGTATGGGAATCCAAACAACGCATTGAACGCACCACCAAGTTTTATACCTCAAGAGAAAAAATCTCATGATGATCTCCTTACTGCCCTTTCTAAATTGCACATGGACTTCATGAACGAAACCAGAGAAAACAACAAAATCCAGCAAGCTGCGATAAGAAACTTGGAGATCCAGCTAAGACAGTTTGCAAACATGATGGCATCCCGACGTCAAGGTACGTTACTTAGTAATACTGAAAAGAATCCTGAAGAGCATGTACAAGCTATCACCTTGAGAAGTGGCAAACAGTTGGAAGAACCGCCAAAGATAGAAAAGAAAAAGGAAGAGTAGAAAAAAGTTCCCATCATTGATCTAGAAGAGCAAGAGGAAGTAAAACCCTATGTTCCATCTGTTCCTTTCCCACAAAGGTTAAAGAAAGCACAAGATGACAAAAGCTTCCTTAAATTTCTTAATGTCTTCAAAAAGCTTCAAATCAACATCCCTTTTGCTGAAGCTCTCGCTCAAATGCCTAGCTATGCAAAGTTTTTAAAAGAGATCCTAAGCAAGAAATGAAAAATTGATGATCAAGGAATGGTAATATTAACTGAGGAGTGTAGTGCATGATAGTGTTAATTTTTATAATGTTTTTATTGTAATTTTTACTAAGATTTCTAGCAATTTTATTTATCTAAATTAGTTTTTATATAATATTGTTATTTTTTTATTTAAAAGCTTCCTTGAAATACAACTCACTTGATTTTTGAGGAAAAGTGTAGGATTTTGCAAGAAAAGGACAAAAATAAAGCCAAACATGATTAGCACGCCCTCACCCGTGCTACGGCGCACGGCCGTGCCAAACACAAGGCAAATCAAAGCAAAGAGCCAGAAGGCGCATGCCCTAGCCCAGGCTAAGGCACACGCCCGTGCCTCAATTGCCTTGGACTTCCAGAGAGATGCACGCCCCAAGCCGTGCCAAAGAACACGTCCGTGCGCGCACTGGAGATAGAAGCTTGGCCCGTGCAGCTGAAGCACGCCCGTGCTACACAACTTCCAGACTTCCAGAAGAGTGCACGCCCGTGCCCTGGAACTCCACCAGGCCATGCGGAACCGCACGGCCCGTGCTGAGAGCCCCAGACCTTCAGAGCCTGGCACGACCCAGACCGTGTCAGGCAGCACGCCCGTGCCAATCAAGAAAACTAAAATTTCGTCAAAAGTTGCCAACCAACTTCCACCAAATTATGAAGCAAATCTTGGACAACTTTCCTCACATGCAAACCAAGATCAACTCTATGCACATGGATGAGTCATGATTAAAGAAAATGGAGACCTAAAAGAGAGCTTTACAACCTGGCCCCCCCACGCCCCTGGGCGGCACCTGCCGCCCAGCTTGGGCGACACCTGCCGCCCAGACCAGGCGGGGCCTGCCGCCCCACCGACTGGGCGGCAGCTGCCGCGCTCCCAGGCGGCACCCCCCGCCCAGCGTGGGCGGGGCCTGCCGCCCCACCGACAGGGCAGCAGCTACCGCCGAGCCAGGCGGCACCTGCCGCCCGGGACCCGAAAATGGCCTATAAATAAGCCATTTTCAGTCCAATTTTGGCACCCCTGTCTGTGTTGACGGACGAATCCTTCTCCCTCTCACGCTCCTTGCGTTTTCTTTACCGCTTTTTAGATTTAATTTAATTTTTATTGCATTTTTATTGTGATGTTTGAACACTAAAAATTGAACAAATTAAAATTAATTAATTCCCAAGCAAGGAGCTTAAATCTGGAATTAAGAAGTGGTCGCCGATTAAATCAGGTACGCAAATAAAATTCTGCCTATTTAATTATAGTACTTCATGCATATTTCTCTTCTACTCTCAATAATTCTATAACTGCATAAATGCATTCATGTTATCATTTTTGGCAAATAAACTGCTTTAATAAAACATGATTAAGTTTAACGCCCGGTTAATTAATAACCGTGGTAGTTAAGCTTAAATCCGACAATATTGGTTAAAGAGCCTAGTTAATTAATAACTATGGTTCGATTGCCTTTATTTCGATCAATCTCGCCTAAAAGTCCAATTAATCAATAATTGTGGCTAACGGCCTCATTTAATCACGTTTTTTGGCAACAAAATTGCCCACATTTAATCAATCAATTTTGGCAACTAATTGCCTACGGTCTAATCGATTTTTAGCAAACAAATTG
The DNA here is from genome assembly GCF_041381405.1 of Jatropha curcas. Lineage (NCBI taxonomy): Eukaryota > Viridiplantae > Streptophyta > Magnoliopsida > Malpighiales > Euphorbiaceae > Jatropha > Jatropha curcas. The sequence goes on from NC_143159.1 coordinate 10,459,891, forward strand.
CTTATAAATGAGATTAACCATTTTTTAGCGACAAATCGCCTAAAATCAATCTTTTGGCAAAATGCCTTTACAATCAACCATTTTCGGCTCAAAGCCGTAAAATCGACATTTTTGGCAAAATGCCTTAAAATGAACCAATTTTCGGCCAAAGGCCCTAAAATCAACCATTTTAGCGACAAATCGCTTAAATCAAACATTTTGGTAAATTAATTGCCTAAATCAACTCATTTTGGCCAAAGGCTTTAAAATCAATCATTTTGGCGACAATCGCCTAAATTACACATTTTAGCAAACGAATTGCTTAAATCAACACTTTTTGGCCAAAGGCCTTAAAATCAATCATTTTGGCGACAATCGCCCAATCACATCATTTTGGCCAACAGATTGCCTAAATCAACCATTTTGGCTAAGAGCCTTAAAATCAACGACTTTGGCGACAAATCGCCCGACAACCGTTTTTGGCACAAATGCCTTAAAACCAACACATTTGGCAACGAACGCCTAATCGAATCAATCGATCTTTTGGCAAAATGCCTAAACAAAAATGCACAAAGCATACACAAAATCATGCACAAAGCATACACACTCATGCACAAAGCATACACACTCATGCATAAAGCATACCCATTCAAAGCCCTTCAAAGAAGGCCTATCGAACTACGTTGACTTTGATCTTCCATTCAAACGGAAGTACGTAGGCACGTTCGGGATTTCACTCCGGGCGGCAAGTCGAAATCACTCAAACATTTCATTTGGTCCAATTACATCATTCACCTTGCAAAGCATTCATTCATCGGTTAGTTTATCAGCATGACATAGTCTCGGAATCCATCTCGGGTTTGCATACCATGCCTTACACATTGGGATAATTAATCTAGTAACTAGGTTAATTAAAATTGAAGTCATTCAGGGTTTTTTCCTAGTTTGCCCTAAAATAATTAAACAAGGTGGCGACTCACACACTCACGTGCATTTCTTTCTTTTGTCATATGCATCACATGCCTATGTGCTTTTGGGGAAAGGGGTTCACAGTTTGGCGACTTCACTGGGGAGGATTAATTATGTAATCTTTTTGCATAAAAGTGGACTACAATTGCTGTGTAAACTAACCTGCCCTTCTTTAGGGTATTATTTTGTTGTGCCTTGTTTTGCAGGATATCATAGCACGAATCGAGTGTTCTTTCTTTAAGAATACTTGATCAGGAAATTTGGACTTAATCGTAAAGCGTGATTAAAACATTAAAACTTGTTGATTTATTTGCACGATTGAGAATCTTTTTCTCCATTGCATAAAAAATGAATTTCAAATGAATTTCTTCTCTTTCTGTTCAAACTTCTGAGTCTGGATAGCAAGTAGCGCTGATCGGCAGGTCTCTTTGATTATGCCGACGGACAGCCAAAGCGTCCTCCCTGTTACCGCAAACCATCTCTAATCCTTTTGGAGGTGGCCCATGAGTATGCGTACCGTTGGACCCACGCGAAACTCGTTGTTTCACATGTGGTTAGGTATATCCATGCTCAAGGTTCAAGGGTCCCTTAATAAGCCAATTCTCTATTTGTGTCATAGCATATAGAACCTATCCTTTAGGACTGTATGCACCCGATGATGCTGAATCATTCCATTAAAAATGGATTATGTTGTGATGTTGTGCGCATTCACGCATTCATCCCATATTTCAAAAAAAAAAAAAATTTTTTTCCATTTCAAAGTTGGAAAATCACATTTTGGTCCCTGAGACCTGAAAATTCACATTTTTGGTCCCTAAGACCTGAAAACTTACATTTTGGTCCCTAAGACCTGAAAAATCACATTTTGGTCCTAAAATTTCCGATTTGGCCACAAAGGCCTAAAAATTCACATTTTGGCCACAAAGGCCCAAAAAATCTCGATTTGGCCATGAAGGCCCAAAAATTCCCAATTTGGCCCCAAAGGCCCAAAAAATTCACAATTTGGCCCATAAGGCCCAAAAATTCACGATTTGGCCACTAAGGCCCAAAAACTCACATGTTGGCCCATAAGGCCCAAAAATTCACATTTTGGCCCCTAAGGCCCAAAAAAAAAAATTTTCTTGAGAACTTAGGGCCTTTCGAAAAGTCGAGGTATCCAGCCCTAAACATTCTACCTTACATATCATATCCCGTTGGGTCCTATCCTAGGTGTCCTAGCATACCAACATTACCCTACCTCACAGTATCTCACATACCCTATGCAAACACCTTATATAGGATAGTCTAATCATTTTGACTATGTCCTTTCACAGGTACCCCTCCAAGGACCACCCGTACCCAGCCACACCTACAGTGCTATCACCAACCCCACCAACTTCAACTGCACCAATGGCATCCCTTATTGACATCAAAAACCTCATTGAACAACTGGAAGCCAGAATGGAGGCTAGAATGAATGAGGCATTGGCTACCCAAAGAATTGCCCTATTAGCTGAACTAGGCGGTAGTAATGGAAATGGGGCTCCAGTTGGGGGAAATGATCATGCTGCCTCCAATCAAGGACCTGGTGCTGCATCTGCATCCTCAAACCCTATCCTTAACTTGGATGACATGCCTTCCAAAACTGCCTCTGAGCTAGAAGCTCAGAAAATGAGAGAAAAGCTAGAACTCTTAGAAAGGTCTGTTACCGCCCTCAAGACACACAAAGAAGTGGTTGACATGGACTCCTTGTCTCTGTTCCCCGAAGCAAGACTGCCAACCAAATTCAAAATGCCCAACATGGACAAATTCGATGGAACTACTTGTCCAAAAACTCACTTGAAAATGTATGTGGGTGCCCTCAACCCCTTTGGCCTGAACAGCGAGCTCCTTGCTCAGTTGTTTCAGCAATCTTTGACTGGTGCTGCATTAAGATGGTTTGTAAGCTTGGATCATTCCAAAATGAAGAATTGGGAGGACATATGCAATGCTTTCAACACGCAGTATCATTATAATATCGAAGTGGATGTTACCCGGAGGGAGCTGGAAACCACTAAACAAAAGAACAATGAGCCCTTCTCCTCGTTCCTTTCGAGGTGGAGAGCCAAAGCTGCTCAAATGATCAACCGACCCTCTGAACAGGAACAAGTTGACATAATAATCAAGAATTTACTGCCTGTCTACCAGTCACAGCTTCAAACACAGTACTTGCCTACGTTCCAATCGCTCATTGCGACTGCAACTAAGGTGGAAGACTTAATCCAGTTGGGTCGGCTCAAAGAAGACTCATACAAGAAGCAGAATCATGCTGGGTCTAGTGAGACAAATGAAATAGCCAGTATAATCCCCACGAATCCTTTATGTGTTGGGAATTTGGGAAACAATCAGCCAAGGAGGCAATATACTGATCTCGGCATGCCAATCCTTTTGGTATTCTGAGAAGCAATGAAAGCAAATTTACTGAAGCCCTTAGAAGCAAGGCCATTACCAAACCCCCTGCCCCAGAATTTCAAAGCCAATGAATACTGTGAGTACCATCAAGGACATGGGCATAAGACCGAATCATGCTGGACTTTGAAAAACCGTCTACAAGACCTGGTTGACAATGGGTCTATCATCCCCAAGAGCAAGCTGAATAACAACCAATCCCTTGCCTAACCATGGGATTAATGCAAAAAAAAAAATTGCCGAACAAGAATCGTTCGATCCTTTCGAACTTTTTCTTAGAAATGAATGAAGTTTGTGTCTGAAAAGGTTGAGATCAAACCTCCAAAAGAACAAAAGAATTGTTCAAGACCAACAACAACATGTCTGATTGATTGAAGCATCAAGAAGAACAAAGTCACTACAGTCAATCCGATCCTAATCCATCATAGTCCACCTAGGGTCTATCTTTTAGGGCCTAGTTTCTTTTTCTTTTCATTTTCATTTCCATTCAAGTTTTCATTCAATTCAAATTTGTAAATCTAAGTGTCTTTTGTACACAAATTTTGTCTTATCAATAAAAAGGGATCAGTTTACGTTCCAATCATGTTTATACTCTCTCTCTATCTTTTCCTGTGAAAGCACAAAAAAAAAATCAAAAAAATAATAAAAAAAATGATGATAAAAAAAAAAAGATAATAAAAATTGGCAAAGAAAAATGCATTCATCCATTCATTTGCTCTGCATCAATCAAAGCTGGGGGCATCTTAAGAAGCACCATCAAAGGGGAAGTTTTGAAGGGTAATCATGGAAAGGATCCAGCAAAGGGTACGCAAGACTTCAAACAGTACCGAGACAAAGCCGGTTGAAGGGGTTAGGGCCAGAATGGTTTCTCCGAAAACCCAAGTATGGAAGATGCTCCGATAGAGAGGTGTCTGAATTTTGAGCTTAAAAGCAACAGAATAAAGAAGTTATGCTTGGAATTGGGTTGGGTCTGCACGAAGTCGCAATGTTATCCATATACTACTCAAGTCATCTCAGAATCAAGTTGCCTCGAAATTCTTTATGGAGAGGCTGCTTCTAAGTAAGCAAAAGGAAAAACGGGACAAAAGGAACCCCTGGTCAAAAGGAAGCAAACAAAGCAAAAAGAAAAAAACGGATCAAAAGGAACCTCTACACAAAAGAAAGAAATCAAGGATAAAGTTACAGGAAATCAAGTTGTCAAAAACGAGTCAACTGCAAGTTCTCCGTTAAATTCAAGCCCATCAAGGGTAGATGACAAATCATTTCAGCCATAAGGACAAAGACCAAGCGGCTGCTCACATTTTAAAAAAGCAAGTGAAAAGAAGCAGTCATTTCCACAAATTGGATGACAACAAACGCCTTGACAATCAAGTGCCAAGCATGGCACAAGTACAAGTGTCCTTAATAAACAAGGACCATTTCTCAAAACAAGGAAAAGGAAGAGTCTCCTCAAAATTCCTTATGGAGAGGAGAACCATTAAGGAAATAAGTTTCAAATTCAGAGGAAGATAAAGTTCAAATTAACCTCAAGAATTCAAACATGGCAAAGCCACAAACTCAAAGCATAAAAGCTTCTTCAACACTCAAGCCACTCAAGTTACCACCACAATGTGGGTATTCAAAACTCTTTGTGATGAATACAAGTTATATTTCAGTCAACCAGTGGTAAAACCGCTACAACAACAAAGCCAGATTCGCCTAGGGTCATCACTATCATGCGAGCTCGAGTCAATAAGTTGATTCAACATCATCAAAGTCAGGAATGAATCCCGTAAAGACATCAAGTCGGGAAGGAATCCCGCAAAGACATCAAGCCGAGAAGGTAACCCGCGAAGAAATCAAGTCAGAAATGAATTCTGCATCAACATCAAATCGGGAAGGAATCCCGCAAAGACATCAAGTCGGGAAGGAATCCCGCAAAGACATCCAGTCGGGAAGGAATCCCGCAAAGACATCAAGCCGGGAAGGAATCCCGCAAAGAAATCAAGTCAGAAATGAATTCTGCATCCACATCCAGCCGGGAAGGAATCCCGCAAAGACATCAAGCCGGGAAGGAATCCCGCGAAGAAATCAAGTCAGAAATGAATTCTGCATCAACAATCAAATCGGAAATGAATTCCACAATCAGCATCAAGTCGGAATTAAATTTTGCCCCAACAGCAAGTCATTCCGCACCAAGTCAGAAATAAATTCTGCACCAATCCGGGAAAGAATCCTGTGAAGAAATCAAGTCAGAAATGAATTCTGCATCAACATCAAATCGGGAAGGAATCCCGCAAAGACATCAAGCCGGGAAGAAATCCCGCGAAGAAATCAAGCCGGAGATGAATTCCGCACCAAGCCAAGCACGAAGTTCGCATCCTGGAAGGAACTACGAAAGACCTGATTCTCCCCATCCCCCGAAGAGTTCTTGGAGATACGTAGGCAGCCACAAAGGCGCGGTCACAAACATAAGTCTGCATCATAAAAAGCATTTTCTCTTTGCCAATAAAAAAATATATATAATAATAAAAATAATAAAGAAAAGAGAAGAAAAGAAAAATAAAAAAGATGGAGTTGAAAACTCGAAAGGGCGACTTCAGGCAAGAATTGAGCTCGCTAGGCTGAAAACCCGAAAGGGCGGTCTAGGCAAAAGTTAGGGCAAAGAGCCTGCTAGAGTCGAAAACCCGAAAGGGCGGCTACTAGGCAAAAGTTAAGGCAAGAAAAAAAAAAAGTGCTTTCATGAATTCTTTTAGAGAGTCCATTTTTATAGGATGAACAGCAAAATATGTCCTTAAAAAAAAAAAAAAAAAATCCCTTTCAAAGGTCTTTAAAATCGAGTCTCCATCACCGGTGGTCATTCCACAAGGAGTAACAAAAAATTGAGTCATTCTCAAAAGTTCATTTTGAAAGCGTCACTCTTTGAGTCATTCCTCGAAAAAAAAAAAAAAAAAAAAAAAAAAAAAAAAAAAAAAAGAGAGAGGAAAATGTCAATCCCCGGGGTTTCCAAAACAACCCTAAAAATGTCAAACATAATCGTTGAGAGGTAATTCTTTAATACCTCGTCTCCACTCGGACTATCGTTTCTTCGATCCTTTCAGACGAGCGATGTCATCAACATTGTCTGTTTCCTCGAGTCATATAAGTGACTTTGTTCTCTTTGATTCCTCAATCGATTGGACAAGTACAACACCAATGTTTTGAAGTATTCCATGGTCAGCACCATTCTGGGGGCAAGAAGTGATAAGAACCTTCACCATTCTCCCATCACAGAAGTAATCACGGAATTTCTAGTCTTTCATTAAGAAGAAATTCTATTTCAGCTAATAAAGGCATCAAACAGGGGGCGAAATCCTCCAGGTCGGATTCAGGGGCAAGTGTTAACATACACAACCCAGGGTGAAACCCAACTATCGTCGACCTCTTTTTACATAAAACCTAGGGTGAAACCCTAACCAATAGCCAACCATTCTTCATCCAAAACCAAGCCATTTGATCATTTCGACTTTAGGTGGACCCTTGGTTCTCAAAGAAAAAAAAACACAAAAATAAAACAAATCTCTTTTCGAGCCCTCTAAGAGGCAAAACATCTTTTCAAGTCCTCTAAGAGGCAAAATTTCTTTTTAACTCCTCAAAGAGGCTAAAACATCTTTAAGTTGCAAATATAATTCCATGCATTTGATCATTTCACAAAAAAAAAAAAAAAAAATAATAATAATAATAATAATAATAATAAAATAAAAATCACATTCGGCCGCAGAGGCCCAACAATCACAATCAGGCCCCAGAGGCCCGAAGAATCACAATCAGGCCATAGAGGCCCGAAAATCACATTCAGGCCCCAGAGGGCCGAAAAATCACAATTCAGGCCACAGAGGCCCGAAAAATCACATTTAGGCCCCAGAGGTCCAAAAAATCACATTCGGCCGCAGAGGCCCAACAATCACAATCAGGCCCCAGAGGCCCGAAGAATAACAATCAGGCCACAGAGGCCCGAAAATCACATTCAGGCCCCAAAGGCCCGAAAAATCACAATTCAGGCCACAGAGGCCCGAAAAATCACATTTAGGCCCCAGAGGTCCGAAAAATCACATTCGGCCGCAGAGGCCTGAAAATTCACAATTCGGCCTAAGGCCCGAAATTCAAAACTCGGCCTAGGGTCCGAAAATTCACAACTCAGCCTAAGGCCCCACAATCCCAATTTGGCCCAAGGTCCGAGTTTCGCCTTCAAAATTTGCTCCTTCAGACGGCCACTGGCTCTCATAAATCATTTTTATGATAGCCAGTGGGGGCAACTGTGAATACCCAAATTTTGAGGCTCAAAAAGCCTGTTTTCCCAGACTGCAAACAGTCCGGCCGGACCGGAGGCTATTTCGGAAGTTCACCGAAAATATGTCAATATGGTACTTAAAACGTCCGGAATATCGCGAGGATCGCGGAACAGGTCCCGGAATATTTTTCGGAGGTCCGGAACTCCCAAAAAGGCCCCCGGAGCGAAGCACGGTGTCCACATCGGC